>NC_083765.1:12199487-12398867 GCF_963514075.1 Conger conger
TGACAATAGATCTCAGAACTCATGTATTGCCATTGTATAGTTCCAAGTGTTGGCAATGAATTTCCAGAAGTGCAAAAATGTACAGTACAAATTTACTACTACTAGTAATAATAATAATAATAATAATAATAATAATTAACTTAGCATAGCATGCTATGAGAAGTGAATAAAAATCGACATATTGCATCAGAAGACAGGCACCCCCCCCCCCCCCTCCTGCAGGGCTGCAGAAATATACCTTTGAGTGTGTGAAATGTATACGAAGGTATTTCAAATTCAACTCCAGCAACCAGTGAAACCGGGACTTCTTTTGCTTTTGATTTCGATCCTGTTTCTCATCTTTGGTTTCCATTTAAAATGCCATTTTAGGGCTGAGCAGGACCCTTCACTCTTTCTTTCAAACATCAGAGAGGAGGAAAAGAAGAGCATTAACCTGGAGCTCAGCCGTACATTTTTGACCTCTGTGCTGGCAAAAGTGTTTAAGGATGAGCTGAGAGTCTGATTGATCTGAGCAGCTCATTCTGCTGCCGGAGCAAAAACAGTGTGATACTTCCACAGGTCTGTTGATGCTGATGAGCTCTGGGCAGTGATGCATTAGTGCCTGCAGTACAGCAGCCCTGGAGATGGGAAACGCTACAGCACTGCAGTGCTTGCACTTGGTTCTCCATCTTAATGCTGTAGTCTCCCATAATTATTGTAATCTTGCCTTGCTTCTAGTTCATGCCATGCAATAATACAGTACAGATTTAGTAACTAGACTTGACGTTGGCTATGGATAACAGATGCTTTATGTGAATTGTACCTTATCTGACATGCGGTCTGTAGTTGCACAATAATCTTGCCTTGCTTCTAGTTCATGCCATGCCATAATTTTACAGATTTAGGCTATATAACTAGGCTTTATGTGAATTGTACCTTATCTGACAGTGTTCTGTAGTTGTTAATAATAAGCACAATGTCTGGTTTGGTAATACAGATATTGAACGTCACTTTAAAAGTGTATGAAAGTGTCTGCCAAATACTGTAAATATAATGGTTAATGGTACAATAGGTAACATTGAAAAAGGCTCACTGACATCTTGACTCACCCTCTGCCTGTTTTTATAGTCCTTAAATTCGGGTTTCAAATATACAGTTGATGGCCCGACACTCTGTACCAAAACAATGTATAACTGTACAATAATTCAAGCTCATTGATTGAAAATTGGTTCTAATTGCCACAGCGCAATGGGTTTTCAACTTCAGCCATTTACCAAAGAAGGGGAAAGGGATAAACAGTGTTGTGGTTTGCAGGTGTTTGTTGCTGCTATTCCTCTCTTGACCGTTAGAAGTCCAAAACTATCTATTGTAGATAACATCAAGTTTGTTGTGGTGCTTTATTTAAGTTAATGCCATTTTTTGCGAAGGATTTAACATTCCATTTGGGATGTGAAACTTTTTGCCCAAAATCTCAAGAGCTCATATTGGGAAGACCTGAAGGTGCTTCCCACATAATACTATCAGAGAGTGCTGTTGCCATGATGAGGTTATATCCTGTCTAAAATGGTGGAGGTACAAACATGCTGTTAGTGACTCACTGATTTGAACCAGTCATTCCATGTTGCTATGGAGAACCAAGCCTTTTGATATTTAAAAACAAGTCGATGATGGACAGCTCACTGTTGCTCCACTCAGTGTGGGGTTAATGAAACGTACTCTTCCATTACTAATGATCAGGCCATTAGAAGGACAGGAGTCTCTGTTAACATGTATTATGAACACAAATCAGCAGGGAGCTCAGGATTTCTAATTGGGCTTCAGAACACTTTTTTTTTAACCACGGGACAGCATTTAAAATCCCTTATTTAAATAGTAGATTAAATAGAGGATATTTCCTGCCAGATATTATCTTGTGTGATCTTAACGTATCTTATCTGATGGTTCATAATGACAGATAGCACACTGTGGTACAAACTCTGCATGGGTTATGAGAGATTTTAGCAATAAAAAAATATTGCAATATTTAAAAAAATAAAATACTATACAATAAACAACAGTGCCTCACAGATCAATGGACGCAAATGTTTGTGGAAGTAAGTGGAATACTAATGGATAGACCAGAGTACCCTCTGATAAATAGTCAAGAAATATGGAAGAAATGTAATAACATGTTTTCATGCAGTCAGTCTGCCCTCTCCTGTTGTGTCTGCATACTGCAACTCACGACCATTTCTTTCATATCTACCGTGCTGTGAGTGTCTGAAGATGCACAATCACTGATTAATTTATGTTAGATTAGGTGGGGTAAGGCATTCCTTATTTTCTCATGATGATTAATGATGACACCAGCTATCTCCCATGAAAATACACTTAATAAACCATTCAATGTCCTTGTTGTAAATGATCATACAGCCTGTCTGTCATTGTGCTTTTATTGGTGCATATACTGTATTGCAGGTGAAGTCCTTCCCACTGTAGTATTGTGAGTATTTCACTGAGTAATATGATCCCTTCTGTCTGAGATGAGCAGGGAACATGATTCATTCACTTTTATTCCAGAAAGCAAGCATATCAGAACTGTGCTTGTTAGCAAGCTCATGACCTAAATCTGCCCTCAGGTATCTCCACAGAGGCCTTTTCATGATGAGGCAGGTAATACTGCTCCTTCAATATTGCTTTCCACCTGTGATGTCATAACCACAACCGCTTTTATTCCTGGATCAACCTCTGGATATAAAAAGCAAATAGTTCAACATCCTCCCATCAATGTCCTGTTATTTAAAAACACTTTCACAGAAAATGCATGCAATTGTATAAACTATTTATTTTTATACAATTTGAAAGTAAACTATGGTTTGGTGTTAATGGGATATTTTATTACGCGCATATTGCACAGTTAATCTCAAGTAACCAGAAAGGCACCATCCTTGGGAGGCATATAGTTGAGTTCACGAGTAAATGTTTTTCAAAATCATTCTTCCAGACAGTTGTGTTACACATTTATGAACTTACATATATACTAATACTAATACAGGTAGTCGTCGACTTACGACCGTAATTGGTTCCGACCGACCGGTCGTAAGTGGAACTGGTCGTAAGTCGGCCTATGTTATAATTACCTTACATATATTATACTGTGTAATGATATTATAATCATCTTTATGTCATATTTTATCAATATTTTCTTTGTTCATTATTGTTATAACCATTGTATCACCAGTCTTAGTACTGTTATCATCTTTTTACATATTTTAACAACGTTCTTTTTGTTCATTATTGTTATAACCAATATACGTACTGTACAGTATCATCTTTCTACACATTAGTCGCGGTCGTAAAAGTGAACGGTCATAAGCTGCATAGGTCGTAAGTCGACGACTACCTGTACTGCATACTTGCATACTCATTTTTCTTGATTAATTCAGTTCAGCTGTCTGACATGACAAGATTCTCATCAGCTTTACAGAGACGTCCAGGAATAGCTCTGCAGTTTTTCAATGGCGTATTTTTCCAAAGCACCACTAATAAACATAAAGTTTTCATGTTCGTTCAAAGCCGTGTTTTTTTCAGCCTTGCCTGACTGAGTCGCAGCCTTTCTGTGGTTTTCCTCCAGTTTCTGCTGGTAGATAGAGAAGAATCAATCCTCTCGCATTGATTTTTTTCAATAACTGTGTGCGTAAACGCGGCCGTCATAAAACAATAAAATCATATTAATGACCCAAAAAAAGTGCAAGTCATGGCAATTAATAACAATTAAGGAAATGATCACTGTCAGGGTAATAGGTCGTAGCTAAGGAAGAGCACACAGGGAGGGCTACCAGAGAAGTGGAGAAGGCCAGCAGGAGATAAATATTATGACTTGTACAAATAAGCACAGCAATAAAAGTGTGTGTCAGACTACCGGGGCCTAGGTGACATCACTCACTCGTAATGTCTCTCTGAGGGTCAATAACGCTGCAGTACTTAAGCTGACTGTGGGACTGAGGTGCTGTGCATTTGCTGCGGATTCTCCTGAGCTGAGCCAAGCTTCTGCTACGTGGGGTGAGTAGTGTCTTTGTTACTCTAAAGCCTGGCTTTTATTTAGAGTGCCTCCTACTCATGCTGAATAGAGCTGTTGAGGATCTCACTGGATGAGACGTCGCTTGTTCTCTGCAGCCAGGCATGATAGGCTCACATCTGGAATTGCTTGTTCATTCACAAAACTAAAGTCCTAGTTAAAAAACTTACCATTCATTGGTTACCAAATTTCTTGTGACATTACTTCATTTAAAATGCAAATATTTCACATTATTGAAAATGGGTCTGAAACATGAAAATTCTTCTTCTAGGTTTACATTATGGCCTGTCTCATCAGCTTGGGTCAGCTCCTACTGCTTGTGAACATTCTCTTCCAGCACACGACAGCGCTTCCTGTGTTGGAGAGGTAGATTTGTGTTCAAACACTCAGCTGCACAGGCACAACGCAACACATATACTCAACCTCAGTGTCTTCTCTTCTGTGGTCTGCTGTTATATGTTCTTCTGCATTTGTCACTGGTTCCTTTTATGGCTGTGAATCTTGTCATATCATTCATTCAGTATAAAGCTGAGTCCTTTTTTTAACACTTGCTTTTTTTTTTTTTGCCCCGTCTCTACTCCTTACCTTGTCTCGGCTGGAGTACCCCAAGGCTCTCAGTTAGGACCGCACCTACATATTTCTTTAGTGCTCTAAAGAGTAATCTCTCTCCCGTGCATGGCTTCTCCTTCTCTTCTATGCACCGGAATTATTGCTCATTTTCCAACCTTGAAGCTTTCATGTGATTTCATAGTGTCTTCCTTCCTAACAACATTACTTTCTTCCATCCATCTTCTTGTCCAAGATTTTGATATTTAAATGTAAAACTTGATTACCTGAATTCCATCTGTGAGAGTTTATTCAAATTGCAAGATGAGACATTTAACATACAATCCACATGTTATAATCTGAAATACAATTTTACTACAGGAGCCAGGAAGATGTGGAAGGGCTCATGAGGAGAAGCCAGTTAAATTCTCTGGTTGCAAGAAACTATGCGGAAGACCTCCTCGATGACAGACCAAGGTTGGCATGCCCACCCTAGACTGGAAGTTAACTACATCAGCTCTTATAATGTATGATATTTTTTCAAATAATCATTAACACAAACACTATGCTTGTCTCCCCAGTCTGTCTGAAGGACCCAGAGTGCAGACGAGACAGCTAGGAGACATTGAGTTCTCCAACATGTACGCCGAGCACCTGCAATCCATGGCCAAGCTCAACGCCCTCTGCTCCTTCCTGCGCCGGATGCAGCACGTTAAAAAAAGGTAGAGCCAAAGCCACATCAGACTTCCACCCATAACCATCCCCTCACACTGGGCCTAACCCATGCCTACCCATGTCCTACTCTCTACAACTAATATAATCATTTAATATAATGCTTTAAGGTAACATTCCTATATGATATATACAATCACTGAGCACTTTACTAGGAACACCTACTTATTCATGCAGTCTAATCAGCCAATCGCGTACAGCAGTGCAATGAATATAATCATGCAGATACGGGTCAGGAGCTGGTCAAAGCTGACAATCCACACATTACAACAGTGGTATGCAGAAGAGCATCTCTGAACACACAATGCGCCAAAAAGTCGAATAAATACCTAATAAAGTTCACACTGAGTGTACGTGTCTGTTAAGCTGTATAATGATGAAGCAAGAACAATGTTGACTTACTGTCGAGCTCAGCTGCTGAAACTTCTATGGGGTTCTGTGGCATAATGCTTAAAGGCCTCTGCATGGTGGTGCATGGTCTCTACATCCTGCCAAAATGTGCCCCTGTTTCTCCCTACACAGCTCACTGGGCGGGGACGTCAATCAGATGCTGAAGCAGTACATGTGTCCCAGTGTATACCAGTGGAATCCCGACTTGTAGTCCAGATCCTCCTGACAACCCTGCAATCAGAGAAACAACCTCCGCTCCCCATACCAAAAGCAGACTGAGTAAACTCCCAACAGACCGTGTGAGAAAATAATAAAGAATAAATGCAATCATCTCTTTTCACTGAGTGACTTCTATTCTATTGACTTCTGTTGACCACTATTTGGCTTCTTTATGATGCATCTCATTCTATTCATGAATAAATATTTTATCAATATCATAATAAAACCAAGTCAAATTTACTTGTATGTAAATGCACTTTGTATAATTTATTTGAAGATACGAATACATTACACTGCTGGAGGAGGTCTATTTGACTTTTCAGAGCTTCTCTTGTGAGTTTTGTAATTTATCATATAATGTATAAACATACTATTTAAACAGTAATATAGTATGATATAGTGTCTTTCACTTTTGTAATTACAATTGAATCTGTATTTCCGGTGGGAATGGCCCAAGCACGTTGTTTTCAAGTGAAACCATGAAGGTTTGTTGTTGGTGTGCAAAATATATATACATATATTTTTTTGTTTTGTTTTGAATAAAGTGTTTCATTGGACAATACAAGTGTTGGAGTGTTCATGGCATGTTAACTGCATAGCTAGGACCTGCTTAAAGTAACTTTTTAAAGGACTAATATAAATTAAAGAAGCCTTTACTACGAGGAAAAACAATTACTCGACTATTACTATATAACAATTTTTATGAAAAACTGAAACATAGTGAACATATATATACTGCAATCAGCCTCATTTAAATCACATCATGACTTCTCCAGTATGATTTGCAATGCGTAGTGCACTTTTACAATTCCAGGGACATGGGGTACTTAGGTCCAAGAGTATCCCAAAAAAGAATGCATGAATTCAAAAGCATTCGACATCAAAATACAGTACAATTCTGCCTTAATGAAGACTGTATGAAATATAATTATGGAGTTGATGCTGGAATGTGTGCTCTCAGATTAGCCTTTTAATATCCCTTTACATGGATTTGATAAATTGTGCTGACAGTCACAAGCTCAAGATAAAAAAAGCTTCTTTTTTGCATTGCACCTTTCTCGTCATGTGATCATTATAAAATCACCCATAATGTACTGGTAGAAAAGAAAAATTAAGACCCTCAAGTATGTTCTCCCATGACTACCACACTCTCTGTTCTCAGTGAAACATGGGGCTACCGTCAGATAGAGTCTCTAAAATAGACACACATTTCTGCTAGAGTGAGAAATCCTTCTTTCCAGAAAACCCTGTGAATTCTAAGGGACAAACAGTGGGACTGGAGTCATCTTCAGTGTCAGCCAGGCAGCAACAGAGAACGCTTTATGTTGAACAGTACCAGCTGGTACCAAGCACTCCTTATCTCCCATGTTTCAACTGCGTGGATCTGAAAAGTGGGCCATGGAGCTAAAATATAAAAACAGTTTTTCTTTCAATGCTATCCTCCACCTTCTGCCGGTCTTCGTACTTCTCAGAACCTGCCCAGCTCAGCAACGTGAGTATTTCTTGAGTAAATGCGTAATTGAGTAAATGGTTGTGATTTGGCTGAGGATGTATTGTATCTTGCAAAGCTGGTGTCCACGGTTTCAGCTCTATCGCTTCACTGAAAGAGGATGACTAAACCCCCACTGAGTGTTAGCATTACTCTGGGTGGCATACTGTGCATGAAAATAATATATTATAGACCAATAGCAAGCAAATAAATAGCATTTTTATTTTCCTGATTTACCAATAAATGGTGACACCATACTTTGCTCCCTCCACAGGGTTAATAGGAGGCCCTGTACGGGAAAAATCGAATTTTATGTCACCGCATTAGCTTTTTATTTTCTTACATTAAAATACATTGTGTACAATTGTATTCAAATGTATGACTTTGATTTAATTTATCAGAATAATTGGCCCTGTGCACAAGACTCCATTTTGAATGCCTTTCTGCTTTTGCCATGTAATAGGCAACTCTGAGCCAAAGTTTAACAGATTCCTTGGAATATAAAAAATTGTGCTTTATGACTTTATAATATTATGTTTTTCCCAACAGTCTGTTCAGTGCCTCCAGACCCAGTAACAATTAAAGAGAACCACACAATTGACATACCTATAATCACAATCAATACTATAGATGGTGTGACGCTCATTCTGACAGATAATCCTGATAATACGTTCGGACTTCATGGCACAAGTTTAATGTTGATGAAAATACCGGACTTTGAGGTATGGTAAAATTTCTTGATTTACTTGATTGTTTGAGGGATAACACCACTCTGGCATACAATACAACTTTACAATAGGGTTACATGAATTGCCATTACCTAATGTAGTTGGTAATGTGAAATTTTTTTTTTACAAATGCATTAATTAAGCATGAAATTCACTTTTCATTGGTAAATGTATTTCTTAACTCCTAATTAATGTATTAATTAAATGAATAATTATACATTAGCAAACCATAGGATAAATGTACAAATAGTTAAGCTATAACATATACATTAATTGGTTTTCTCATTCCAATATTAATTGGCATGAACTAATTTAATTTAATGTATTCATGATGTACAAATACATAATCAAAGCTGAATATTTCAGTAGTTAGATAATTAACAACTAGTTAGTTAATTGCCAATTAATATTACCTTATTGTAAAATGTTACCTAATTATTTATTTGTATGATTACTTTTGTTATGTGTTTAAACATGAAATCATGATGGCTCCAGGCATTAGGGAATTTGAGTGATGTTTTGGATTTTCTTTGGATGTGTTTATTGTGTTCCGGCTATGCATTTTTTAATTCTAAATGGTTACATACATAAGAAATATTGTAAGTAAAATGCTGTCTGTTCATTAGGTAAATATACTTCTGATATATGTTTGTATTTATCTTCAGACTCTGAAAAATGAAGGTGATCTCACAGCTCATGTTCAATGTGACAAAACTGGCTTTCCATCTGTAAGTAGAATTCTTCTTACATATAGATTTTTTGTTGAGATCTGTTTGTGGCCACTTCCAAACTGTTAGACTATACATACACTACTGTATATGTATGTTACAGTTTATTTTTATTTTTATTACTTGTAATAATAATTTCAGAACCTTCAGGTCTTTTTTCATAACTGTAGACACAAAACTCAAAACGGATAATCAAAATCCATTTTTCAAAACTTTTTTCAAACACTTCAATTGCTTGGATACAATACACATAAACCAAAAACCATTTGTTCACTGTACCAAATCACTTGCTCACAATGGGACAACTTAACGCATTTGAAAATGAAATACTCAAAACGATAGTAAAGCATAGGTTTATGGAAACGGATTACTTGTAACAACATTCCATGTTTGGATCATGAATGTTTTAAGATAAATAAGTGAATTGACACCAATTACTTTGAAACAGGATAATATTTACGAAATTATGATTGAATGTAAGATTTCATCACCATCCTTTGTCACAGGGATGTACAGACTTTTTGACAAAGGCAGCTTGTAAGTTTGTGCTGGTGCTCAAGGGACTGATGATTATTTTTCACAGTGGTAAGAGTAATGGAATAGTGATAGAGTAGGAGTAAGGATGTGTATCCGTCTGCAACCGCATAGCAACAACATGGAGCAGTCAGATGATCCATGTTAGAATAGAGATCAAGCAGTGAGAGGAGGAGGAAGAGGAGGTGGAGGAGGTGGTCAATGGGATGACAGACAACAATACTCCTTTAGAGAGGTGGCCTTGTTTCTCGTCTTAGACGTGGGGGTTTGTCCTGGTAGAGGACATTGTCCTTCACTGCAGTCACTACATTCTTTTCCACTTTGTACCTATAACTTTATAAGTTATGATTACAGTTTTTTTTACAATTTGCTAACAATTCACGTTTTCAAAACTCTTCATATAACTCTCTGCACCAACATGCAGCTTGGCACTACAGTTTATTCAATTCACAAAATGTATCAAAACTACCAAACCACTGCAAACATGTCTCAAAGGAAAAGACAGTGGCATTACAGTACAGTACAGTACAGTACTATTTTCTGTCAGTGATTTGCAAATTGGACTGTATAGTTTATGGTGGTTTATGGCCAGATTTCTTGGTGAAAGCAATGAAAAAAAAAACATTCAGTTTGGTCAACATACAGTGCTCATGTGAACTGTGTGAAATGTTCTAAGTAAACTCTGCATCAAAAAATGCTTGTTTGCAATTGTAAAAAAACTGGGAACAAACCCACAGTATGTTGTAATTACATTTTTTACAGTATTCAGATTTTGTTTAATGATTCCACTCTCTCCTACTGATACCACTATTCACTTTATTTAGAACCACAAAAATAATCATATTGAAACATGTATCAAGTATTTCCAACTGCAATATTTAAGCATTGTAAAAACAACTAAACCGTGAAGCTATAGGCATCTTGTGTGTGGGTGATCTAAACAAATGTTCCTATAGCATTTCACAATAAATTAGTTACTTGAACCAGTGAGTTGGGAAATTTCTGCAAAGATATAAATGCACAGTGCATGTTTTGAACAGGCCAACAGGCTGTGTTACAAGTGCTCACCATTTTGAGTGTTGTGTCTAAGGTTTTGAAAATTGAGCACAAGCTTGTGAGATTATCATCAAAGTGATTGTACAAAACTGTAATTGACAATTCATAACATGAAAAATCCTGCTGATATTATGTTAGTAAGTACGGCAAGGTCAATGGCTGAGGGATAGGAGAGGAATAGTGACTCTGTGATCAATGATTAATTGTGTCCATATGGCAAACAGCACCATCTAAGTGATTTATTTTTCATGATATTATTTATTTTGGCTCTCAGTTTGCTGACGTTGTTTGATATGTCTAATCGTGGCATGCAGTAACATCCCCTTTTCCTCATTGCAGACACTCTTGCCAGTGACCATACTGGTTGAAAACGTGAATGACAACCCTCCTGGGTTTGCACAAAGACAGTACACTTTGAACGTTGATGAGGTCAGCTTCTCTATTAAGTGTAACTTATTTTTCTTCAGATAGGACAAATTTGTGCTTGCAAAACAATCACAAGAAAGAATAATGTGCTAAATTTAAAAATGTCACAAGTGCATTTACATTTTCATGATTTTATGATGAAAATGAAATGCTGATTGAATCCAGACCTTCACTATGTCTCAGGATGAGTATTTACATGACCAAACATGAAAGCTATGATTGAGCTATACTGGACCTATAATTTCATGTCCACTGTTACAATGACAACGGCAACACTATACTACTATAATGTATCAGCAAGCACTATTGTAACATGCTTCTGAAAAAACAATGGTAGTAGCTATAAATTAATAAATACCTATTTTTTATCTCTAGAGTGTTGTATGCATTTTCTGTAGGAAAACTATTAATGCTTCTCTCACATGCAGTTGACCCCAGAAGACACCAGTATTGGAAGGATTGAAGCCACAGACCGAGATACAGGTCCAATCTATTACCATCTTGAGCCAGCTACGGTGAGATACACAAATCAGGGACACCCACAAGAGATACTATATTTTATTTGATGTATAAAAAAAAGTGACAGAATTTCTCCACTCATTTTCACAGGGTGGATATTTCAAAATACAAACTGTGAACAACCCAAATATCCTTGTGGAAAAGGTGGCTGATTATGATGACATCCAAACCCTGACCCTTATCTTATATGCTCAGGTACTGTGCTGCTCATAAGTATGCCACATCCTAATGATGAGCTTGGGTTAAATATGGTCTGCATAATTTATCTAATTTACCATAGGTTATATTTTTGAGGTTTGAATACACAGTATTCTCCCATGAGACCAGTGATGCTTGTATTCTCCACTGTGTGCACACCCATAATAATAATAATAATAATAATAATAATAATAATAATAATAATAATAATAATAATAATAATAGTAATAATAATAATAATGCCTTGCATTTGTATAGCATTTTTCTCATACTGAATACACTTTACAGTAATGTGTGGCACCCCCCTGTGTAATGCAAGGCAGCCATTTTGCACCAGAGTGCTCACCACTTGATTCTGATCTGAATTATGGCTTTTCACGCTTTCATTTCTGTAGGACACACCCACGACCACACAGACTGAGGAGCCCTCCTACACCGCCACCACAACCATTACTGTCAACATCCGGGACATCGACAACCGCCCCCCCTGGTTCCAACCCTGTACAGAGTCAACTGTCGGCACAGCCAAAATCTGCCTCAGTTCTGGATACAAGGGAAAGGTCAACTTAACTGAGAAAGAGGTAAAAATGTTCCCAAAACTGCAAAAATCTGTGATAAAGTGTAGCGAGGTGTAGCCAGGCCCTGTGCCCTCCACGACCTGCTGTATGTTCTTGTTTACAAACTCACATATCCTCTCTCTTGCATAATACTGTACTTGTATTATGTACAGTATTAAAGGTTTAAGGTTTTTCACGTTATACACATAGAAGCAATACTTTGAGTTTCTCTCTGTAGGATGGTGATTTACTACTGGAACCAGGCCCCTTGTCTGCTGTTGATGGGGACAAAGACAGAGATGAACAAATCAGCTATAAGATTGTTAAAGGTAAAAATAAAAAATAAAGATGTTCTTCCCCTTCTGCTCCTGGATGAGTTTTCAGTTGCAATTAAAAGTTCACAGCAGCTTTCAATGTAACCTTTTACTGTATAGTGATACACAGGTGAATTGGTTTTCAGGTTGTAATCTGTTATTTAATCTTGTGCTGTCTTGTATTTGTCTCTTCCAGGAAATGAAGCTGGAATATTTCATGTTAATGAGAACACTGGAGACATGACCATGCTCAAAGCTGCAAACGTAGAGGGCCCAATTATCTTAACAGTTTTGGTAGAGATAGTTATCTTTTCCTCTCAGAACATACAGTCGTATGCAGAAATGTCAGCCTTTCACAAAAAGCCTTTCACAATGAATATTATGGCAAACAGAAGTGAAACTGACCTCTAAATGGTACAATGTTAAACATGCTTAAACCGACTTCCTCCTGAACCACCTTCCACCCCCCCCCCCCACCCACCCAGTTAGTAGATTTGGAGTGTCTGTTGAAGTACATATGTACAGTGTTTTACCATGTCAGCCAATGCCCAAAGCCTCTGTTCAATCTTAGCAGAAATGTTGCTGCTTTTCTGCGATGCTAAATATATTCCTTTCACAAACCAGGCTTCGCAAGTTACCAACAACGACCAGTTTGCCACGACGACAGTCACCTTTGAAGTGATGAAGAAGAGCAAGTACTTCCCGCGGTTCGAGAGGGAGCGGTATGAGGGGTACACCTCCTGTGACGCGGCCCTGGGGAGCATGCTGCTGGCCGACAGGACCTCCAACCGCCCCCTCCGGGTCTGGGCCAAGGACGCCGATTATGCTAACGTAAGGATGTCTGTTTCCATGGCACCGGTGGCTTCCATGCTATTGAATCACATCACTAACAAGAGCATTCTCCTCAATTTACGCTAACCCCTGGGTTTGAGGGTGATCTGTATAATGATCTGCAGGGCCTGAATCCTGATGTAAGGTACACATTTGATGACAGCAGCGATTTCACCACGACGGCTGAGGGATTTGTTCTTCTGAAGAAACTGCTGCCCCAAGGTATAATGCCTGCAAAAGTAAGTGGACTTTTTCTTCTTATTGAAATGCACAAGCTTTAAGAATGTTTAAAAATGAATTTAATAAAATCAAATTAAAATCATGCTGTTTCTGTCCAGGTACTAGTCGCAGTGGATGATTCCAGTGGAGAGACAGCTTTCTCAGAGCTCACTGTCCACGTGTTGCCTGGTGAGTGTGCACCTCATGAAGTGGGTAATATCTGCCTGTAAGGCCATTTGGAGTTTGCTGTTTTATTCTCTGTGGCTACCCGATCATAACACTGGCTTTGTGAACGGGCACAGAGGGAGCTCTCGGGCCAGGGAAGTACCGGGCGGAGGACATGGCGGCTCTCGGTGCGAGCCTGGCAGCCATGGTGGTGCTGTGCCTTGTGCTGATCTGCCTGCTCGTCTTCCACATGAAGAAGGGCAATGCGGACTGGCACAAACTCACCGAGGGCAGCCTCCTCTGCAGCTCTGTGAGTTCTCTGTGCTTTCTACAGTGTAGCTACAGCTCTCCTGGTGCTTCCTTACAGGTCAAATGCACATTTATAGTCAAATGCACATTTATAAGTCATTTGGGCCAAAGGTTTGTGCTAAATTAAACTGTAAAATGATAAATTGCAGTTCAGCTCCTATTGTTTATTCTGACATCCTTTTTTCTATATGAAAGGAGAATTTGGGCTGAATTACATGATATTTATATTTACACCAATATTTGTGTGCAAATAAAACATCCTGTAGCAAACTGATGTCCGTCCCCCCTGAGCATTGAGTGGTTTGTTCCATGCCTGCAGCTTGCCCAGGGGTCCGGCAGTCCAAAGGAAGAGACACATTACACCAACGACGGCTTCCAAAATGAGGGGGACCCCTGTCCGAGTGCGCAGTCCGAGCCTGTGGGCAACGCCGGCAGCGTGGGGTCCAAACCCGCGCCGGAGCCGGACCTGAGGTTCCCCGCTGAGCGAGAGCCCAGGGCTAAAGAGACACCCCCCAAAGACACGTATCCCCCGCCCCCGCCCCCTCCCCCCCCGGCCCCGTACCCCGACGACTCCCCCGTCACGTCCGACCGCTCGGTGCGCCCCATCCTCGCCAAGGAGAGGAAGAGCGAGGACGGCAGCAAGAGCGTCTGGTTCAAGGAGGACCTCCACCCCAGCGCCAAAGAGGAGGTTCTGATCACCCCCGACGGAGGAGACGAAGGAGGCGACATCTCGCCCCTCGCCTCGCCCCTCCCCTCCCCAAAGGTGTTTTTCACCGACGCCAAAACGGGCGACAATGCCGCAGTGCGGTTCCAGGACCCCGGGAAAAACAGCGACCCGGAAACACAGGCTGGGGTCAGAGAGGGGAAGAGAGAATACCTATAAGGCTAGGGTGCGAAGGGTTCAGTTCTTGAGAGAAAAACCTCATCAAAACCACCACTTTATGGTACACCTGACACCAATGTGACATTTTTGTGTTTCTATCTCTCAAATTCAGCGTTATGGTTTCATATGTCATGATTTCGCTTTTTTTAAATATTCAATATTCACACATTTTCAGTTCTAATTATAATGACAAAATGTTAAGTTTACCTGCAAGTACCCAGAACTACTTCAACATTCTTTTTGGACACCTGTATCTATTTAGTAACTTACTCATAGAACATATTGAAATGCACATTACTAACACAAGAAGGAAGTGATGTAACTACATACCTGTTTATTCATGTTATTAGATTAGAACAAAAATGTAAAAGGGACGTTAGGTCAGCGCATTGCTAAGTACACATTAAGTAACACAAGCTCAACTTTTGTAAATAATGGTCTTTTATTTGTACTGATTATGCTGCAAGTAACTTAGCATATTTACACAAGTAAAGGAGTGATTATAGAGCTTACCTTGTTTTTTATACCTGGATACATTCTGGATGTAAAAGTGAAATATTTAACTTTTCAAAGAAGAATAATAAAAAATTTTGATTTAAGAAAATCACAATGTCTGTCCCATCATTTATTTTTAATTAATTAATTACATTATTTTTAATTATATGAAATTATTTCTGCAGGTTACCATCCTGGGCGGCAGTGGGTAGCACTGGCACCTCACAGCAAGGAGGTCTTGGGTTCGAATCCCGGTCGGCCGGGGTCTCTCTGTGTGGAGTTTGCATGTTCTCCCCGTGTCATGCAGGTTAGGCTGATTGGAGAGACTAAATTGCCCGTGGGTATGAGTGTGTGAGTGAATGGTGTGTGTGCCCTGCGATGGACTGGCGTCCTGTCCAGGATGTATTCCTGCCTTTGCCCAATGTATGCTGGGATAGGCTCCAGCCCCCCTGCGACCCTGTTCAGGATAAGTGGATTAAGATAATGGATGGATGCAGGTTACCATCCTGAATCCAAGGAAGCCTGCAGCCTATGTGGCAGCCGTAGAGTCACTATGAATCTTTACCAAAACGAGAGACACTGACACCAAAACAAATCAATAGCCATCAATACAATCTCATCATACAGTACAATACAAGTTTTTAAATTAGTTTTTATTTTATTCAGTTATCTCAACATACATAGTCAGTAACAGAGGAAGATTCTTCAAAATGCAAATGAAAACCTTTGAAATATGTTTATTTTTAGTTTTCAATATAAGATAAAAGAACAATACAATAAACATAGAACACAGAAACATACTAAAAACCCAATCTGAATGGAATACAGAAACAAGAGTCCTTCACCAGCACTCTTTCATTTTGAATATTTTCATCACTTCACACATTACTGAAAAATTATTTTCTGTAAGGACACAGAAGTACAGTGCATTAAAGCTCTACAGAGTCTTAGTACCACCAATATTTCAGAGCAACAGTCATCCTGTAGTTGTGCAATTTCTATATTTTTTGCTCCCCATCCTTGCCAGGGAGCCTACTTGGCCTTGGCAAAGCCCACCCGGTTGTTGTCACGGTCGAACACTGTGTAGTACTGCCCGATGAACACATCTCCCAGAATCCACAGCGGCCCGGCTGGGGCAGGAACATCCAGCCCCATGAATCCGCTCAGGCAGATGGTCTTACCACCCTGGCTCTCCTGCCAGACAGAGATGAGGTTTGCGTAAAATGGTGGGGCCCCACATTGGTTTAATTCTGTTCATTTGTGGTTTCATTTACTGAAGTTTCATTATGTTCAATTGGGCTGGTTCATTGATTTGGCGAACTTTGTAAAACCCTATCAAGTTAAAAGAGAAACAGATCGTGCAGCGCTTTTAGATCATGGTAGTTGTGCTACAGGGAGTCATGCGGTTGCTGGATAAGCCATGCTATACCTTCTGAAACATGAGTGGAATAACGATGTCAGCATTCACAAGGCTGGGAAACAACACAGAAGACTCGATAAGCCTGCTTACGTCTAACATGTGGCTCACCTTCACAATGTACTGCTCCCCTGTGAGGGTGTAGGCCCTTCCCCCCAGGGTGAAGGCGATGACAGGGAGAGACGGCACTTTCTTACAGTCCACCATGTACTGAAACACAGACAGAAAGAGCAGTCACAATGCAGAGTGGGCAGCGCCACCAAAATGCATCACACCGAGATATGACTGATTTTAAAATTCCTGACGACGGGGCAATGACCACTTCAAATTGCTCAGCTAGGTTAGCTTCACCTACTGTATGCCATGCCACCGTTAAGCAACAAAGGGCTCTTGTTTGTGGCCAACGGCTCTATTATATGAATATCAGAATAATATTTATTTGTTTCTGCATTTGTAAACGTGTACTCAATTGAGAATGTGTGGAACAGTGAGTATGAAAGTGGGCGGAGGGGGTCCCGTACCTCTCCCTGGATCAGGGGAACGGCTCCGATGGCTTTCTGCAGGGCCCTGACCTCGGCGGAGGGCCCGGTGATGAGGGACGTGCCGGTGTCCACAATGCCTTCACAGCCCGCCTTGCACAGGCCGAGCTGCCCCCCCACGCTCACCCTGCCAATCCACAGAGCACAAGCCCCGTCCGTCGTACGCTGCTGTACATCGTCTACACTCGCTGCCTGAACCAGGGCGGCCTGTAGCGTAGTGGTTAAGGTGCAGGACTGGGACATGCAAGGTCGGCGGTTCGATTCCCGGTGTAGCCACAATAAGATCCGCACAGCCGTTGGGCCCTTGAGCAAGGCCCTTAACCCTGCATTGCTCCAGGGGAGGATTGTCTCCTGCTTAGTCTAATCAACTGTACGTCGCTCTGGATAAGAGTGTGAAATTCCACTAATGTAATATATGTAATGAAATGAACCTTTATCTGCATGCCTTCGTAAGTCACTCATTCCAAAATGTAATGCAACACGTATTGTTCTGTGGTAATGCAACAGCCCTATAATACACATTTCCTCCTTGCAGCTTTGGGGTGATGACTTGATGTGTGAGTGCATTGCTTTGTGCATCCTACTGCCTATGGTGCCTGAATGAGCGCATTAACCGCACATTAACTGGGAATACAGCCTACAGACATGCCCTCCTGCACTCTGCCATTGCTTTTATAGTATCTGGTATCTCAGGCGCTCTTGAGACCGCTGCGCTGCTCAGCAGTTACACTGCAGATGCCTGCCAAGAGCTTGGTAGCTTTCGGAGGAGAATTGGAGTTCAGGTTAGATGCAGGAAGACAAAAGGCCTCTGTGACAGGCCTGCTTGCTGTGTTAAAGCATCTCTGCCATGAGGCCAAAGGCACCTGGCATGCCCTTTGGCTGAAATCTCCACTTAGATTTCATCACTCCATTTCTGAAACTCCATCACAGGGAGAAATCGATAGAGCACTAACAGGGTCTACTGGGTGTTCCGGATGAATGGAATAATTGCTACGGTTATTCCCAATCCAGACCTAATTGCGCAAACAAAACTCATGAGTTGGGCATTTAATGCACTCATCTCTCCCTCAAGACCTGTGCCTTTCAGCCCAGGGTGCGCCCCAGGCATTATTTAGTCATCTGGCACTTTTTTTCAGAGTCCAGTGCCCAAACCACTGCCGCATTTCCAGGCCCACCACTGAGCCACTGAATCAGAAGCACCGAGTCACTGAGTCACTAAGTCAAGAGTCACTGAGCCACTGAATCAGAAGCACCGAGTCACTGAGTCACTAAGTCAAGAGTCACTGAGCCACTGAATCAGAAGCACCGCGTCACTGAGTCACTAAGTCAAGAGTCACTGAGCCACTGAATCAGAAGCACTGAGCTACTGATTCAGAAGAACTGAGCCACTGAGTCAAGAGTTACTGAGCCACTGAATCACACACTGAGTCACTGAATCAGAAGCACTGAGTCAAGAGTTACTGAACCAATAATGCATACTGAAGACTCACTTGTCCATGTGTATCTGCCAGTAGGCCTGCCTGCTGAGGCTCAGGTAATGGAAATCCCCGCTGTAGTATGTGGGGTCGGTCCCTCCCAGAATAAGCTCCCCTCCGGGCTGTGTGTCTGGGTTCCTGTCACACAAAAATGGAGCAATAAGGACATTTTTGGAAATTTTAACCCCTGTCTCCCATTAACTCAAATGCTCCTTGTTTAGTAAGCCACAGGTCAGCATACTTCTCACCTGTTCAGGTAGAAGGAGAAGACATTCTTTTCCACCTTCTTTTGTCGCATGATATTGTCAAAGACAGGTGCCACCCCATCCACAGAGATTCTGGGGTAGGCCATTCCCAGGATGCCGTCAAACTTTGCAGCGATGAAGACCACACCCGGCTGCTTGGTGGCCTCACCAAACACTTGCCTATCCACAGACAAATCTCCTATCTGACAAGAGAGATAGGGGCAAGTTGCTCTCACAAATCTGAGTAATATCTTCACCCATGAATCTTCAATGACATTTTAAGGAATAACTGTAATGTCTTCCATCTGCCTCACTGAGGTATTGCAAGAACATAAGGTTTCTTGGCTCTTGGTGTTTGTCGGATTGTCTTCTCAGGAGTCTCGTACAGAGTTCTCACTGACATACCTTACATGTGTCCTGGCTTAGGAAGCCAGACAGGCTGCCAGACCCATACTGAATGGAAAAGGCTGTGCCGTTCTTCACATATGTGCTGGACTTGGCAGAGTTGTATTTATGGTGCAGCACTGCAAGAAAGAAACCAGATTTAAAAACCCACAATAAACATTATTGACAGTGTTTATGAATTAACGTACATTTACAACTCTCTTCGCATTCTAATTGATAGTCAAGTTAGCAGCAATGCCACAATTAGTTATCTCTGCAGCCTTTCCACTTGAAAAAAACTTCAGAGAGCTGAACTGAGCACAGACTATTTTGAAATGGTATCGATGTGATGCAATCCCTACGTTTAGTCAAGTGCACATATGGGGTGCTATTCAAGTAGTAGAGTTCCTCAGTACAGTCAGGTGGGGCTTACTGCAGGCAATGTCTGTCAGAGAGCAGTGGACAGAGGGGACCCAAAGGTTGGACGATCCTGTATCAAACACCACTGTGAAGGTCTGGGCAGGAGTGCCCAGGCCTATCTCCCCATAATACTGAGCCTATGGGAAAACACACATTACCCCCAAAAGTCAGCATCAATTCACAAAGAGACATTGCCCCCAACATGACATCAACCCGGCGTTCATACGTTACTTCAGGAACATCCTTACTTAGGATTCTTACTTAGAATTTAGCCTGACTTGTCAGACTCATAACCTTATGGTACTATGGGCCAGTTCAGGTTCAGACTTTGATATGATATAAGTCTACTCAAGTCCCAGGGATGTTATTTGCTAATACACCAATGGTCCTTTACTTCTTCTGATGAATCATGATTTCATGAAGGTAGGCCCCCAATTGGAGAGAGTGATAGAAGCTAACTGTCCACTTTTTAAAGTCACTCTGCAAAATAATGATTAATGTAATATAACTCCACCACTGACATAAAATAAAAAGTCAGATAAAACTTGCTGGAGCCAACAATGTATCAGGAATCCATTCTCTACCTTTCCAGACACCATACGAATACCTTCCTCCCCTGCCACACTGAGTGCAGTGAAAGCTTTTAACCTCTGTCCTTAATCACGCACCTGGTGTTTTGTTTCAGTCCAGTGAACCATAGGTTGGATGCCTCTTGTGCACTTGGAATGCTTCTGACTATTGTACCCATAATGCCCCTCTGCTCTTTCTCCAAGTCACATACACTGGATCTGGCCAAGAATTAAACTATCTATGCTGATGCCATCTGACGAGACCAGAGATTCAAGTTTTTTTTCAGTTAAAGAAAAAAGCAAGCCTTGATTCTCACTGACCCAGCAGTCATGCTACACTGCTCACAAATTTCAGAATGAGTTTTACAAAGACGAAGAAGCAAAAACAGAAGATGAAGCAGAATAAAATCAGAAGAAGAAGAAGCAGAAAAAACCAGGTCATACTCCGAGCCAAGAGCAGTACACTTTCGTATCCTTGTTTGCTATGCTCCTTCCCCTGCTAATCTCCCTACATTTCCCAGCACAAGATCTTTATCTTGTTAAAGCACAGTCTGCTCCAGAGAAACAGGGTTTGAGAACTCCCTGTGCTAGACTTCCAGCGTGACACGGTATGAAAGTAGGGCACTATGTCAATGGTACACTCTGTTTACCAGAATTACAAAAGAAAAAAATCCCATTGCCTTAATATATGCTTAATTAACATATGAGGAAAAATTCACATTGTCAAAAAAAACTGACATACAGTATAGACAATAAGTCTGACAAACAGTATAGACAATAACAACAAAAAATAACCATCAGGTCAAAAAAATCACTACCACACCCTGAGAGAATGCCCCTCGAATAAATGTTTTGGTTTGTTGTTGTTTTAATACAGTGGACACAACCCCTATGTTCTCAATTGCAGTAACAGCCATGCGTCAGGTGGTTGGGATAAAGTGGCTTACAAAACAGGCATTTGATGAGTCACCTGTCACATGGCAAACCTCTGTTCTGTTCTGGGGCTCTCTACAAAAGACAAAGATTGGATCACACATGCCTTTCAGGCCTAAAAAACAAGCAAAGTCAGGGCACGAGAGGATCTGCTGTCAATGACTACACTGAGACACAATCTGCAGTATCAGGTGGATAAAAAGCTCATCATTACTAAGATGTTGTGTTCATCTGAGTATGCCTTAAAACACAATGTACTTTAACAGACCTGGGGTCTGTTTCACACAGCAGGATTACCGTGTTAGCTGAATAACTGCACAGAGTAAAACCTGGACAAGTTCTTTTTGCTTCAGGCCTTATTCTACATTTGGGTGGGCCAGGTTTTACTCAGTATAGTTGTCTGGCTAACTCATTAATCCAGCTTTGTGTAATAGCTCCAGAACTATTATCCAGAACTGTTTACCAATCACATAACACAAATTGCGGTCAAAAGGAGGGCTATCACTCTTATAGAGGGCATCACTATTTAAACTAGACAGGGTAAACAAGAAGTGCTAGAATCTATATTATTAGCATAATGAACTGTTCTCAAAAGCATAGTGAACTGCTCTGTTAAAATATGGGGTATGTAAAGTGTCCATGGCAGACGAATGTGGGGCAGAGGGTGATACACTGGCTGTGATCTATCCTGAGGGTGAGGGCATTGGGGCACAGGGGCATTCTCACATCAAGGTAGTTCTTTAGGGTCTCTGGAGTAGGGGCATTGCTGGAGGGGAACCCCAGGTTGTACTTCAGGGCCTCATCCCCCATCAGCAGGTCCTCTGCGCTTCTTCCTGAGTCCGTCAGGGTTCGTCGGATAGAGCGGAATTTCGTCAGAGGAATTCTACAGGCAGACAGACAGTTTCCAGTCATGTGATCCTTTCAAAGCATCTCCCTTACTCTCTCTTGCTAGGAAAGCCATCTCTGCCCTAGCACAGTGGGATGAGACACCAAATTATCCTAAATATAGATAATGCCATATATAAAGTACTGTAAGGCTTAAAGAAATACCACATTCATCACAAAACATACAAAAGCTGTATTATTAAGTAGTGAGAAACAAATAAGACCAAATACTAAAACCACAAACAACAGTAAATGTTAAGGAGCTGACCGTTTAACATAAGGCTTACCTTATGTATTTGTATTTGCCCACTAAATCTCTGGTTCTTTGACACCTAATGTGACTTAGGCAATGCAACTGAGATCGGATGACTTTCAACAGAAAAAATGTCATATTTTGGAGTAAACCCAGTCACTTTTAAATACAACTTTCAAAACAATATGAATGGGTGAATGAGAGGCATTAATTGTAAAGCGCTTTGGATAAAAGCGCTATGTAAATGCAGTCCATACACCATATTTATTTAGTAACAATGACTGCAGAGTGGTTTACAGTACAATCAACTCACATGGGATACGGAATTCCAGTAGAGAAAACCAGAAAAGCCATACCTATCAGCAGGAGCACTTACTGAGTAATGCAAGTCATGATTCAATTTAAGATGTTTTATGAGAAGCATACAGTTTCTAAAACAGTTAGAAAGGTTGTACATTTGCAGATGCTAGGTAGCTAATTCAATTATTATCACTACTGTACTAATAAATAGGCTATTGATGCTACTGAAACTAGTAAATAGGTTTGCGTGTACAGGTTACTTGTTTCAGCGCCAATTGTATAATCATGTAACACGAACGTAATAGCATGAACGTCTTGTAAAATATTACGGGGTAACTTCTGTCAATATTTTACTAAACTATACCACATCTAGCAATTATACCTTACCGAACAAGAGCGTGGGATGTCCAAGCAAGGACAACAAATAAGTACATGAACAGCAGCTTCATTTTGTATTTTTATTCTGACAGCAGCTTCAGTGAGTTTTCTCTTTTTGTTCAACCTGACAGCGGTCCACCGTGTCTCTGGTTTACATTATTCTCTGATCTCAGTCAGCTGATTGCGGGTAATACTCAATCACGTGATGTCGGAGCCAATGAAAATGTCACAGTTTCGACCAGTATTTATTTTCATCCGCTTTCTATTATTATTTTTTATTTTTTATTTTTTTCAAAAATGCTTTACTGTATTACAAAATTTGGGATACAATATTGGGATACAATAAGGCATGCCTGAGTCATGCCTGAGTCCAAATGATGAAAATGACTCCGAGAAGGATTCAGGCAATACACAGTTTCTAAATATTTCCTACTGGTGTCTGGCGGCACGGTTCTTCCATTACTTCTTACAGGGGGCTAGTCGCTTCTTAAAATATACGTAAGGGCCAACCTTGTTCTGCGTAGTCTGTATAAAGCAATGTACCAATTAGATCTGTTGTATGTGTGTAAACAAACATAGGTAGCAATTCATTGTTTTGTCACTAGTGGGAGCTCTGCTGACAGACCAGGTGCTGACGGTGCTGACCCACAAAAAATAGGAGAATCCCAAATATGTATTTATATAGCCGTTGTATAGCCAATAATTAATATATGGCTGGCTGCATTTGGCTTCCGCTAGTTCGGTTTCCACTAGTTGAAATTCCCTTCTGTTTGGTGTCATTCCTCTTGTATATGGGCTAATATTTAAAAACAGTGCAGCTACACATACCATTAGGTATTATCTCAGTAGATAGATTATTATGTGCTCACAGCATGAGGTTAATCATCTTAATTCCCCATCTGTAAATGAAGCTGGCTTACTCCATTCATGAGGGATGAGTTAATTTCACTGAACTGTCACTATCATAGTGTCAGCAAGTACTATGGTGAATGAATAATGTCCTTCCAGTGTCTTCTTAATCCTCCTACAAGGCACTGTTATGTATTATTCAGATCCCTAGATAGACTGCATTTTAGTATTATTCATAAGTATCATTCTTGAACCCCCCAAATTTAAATACCCTGGATGTGTTAGTATATTCATAAATCATTCTTTAGTGGATTCTACAATTTTCCTGAATTTTGCAAGCAGAAAGTAACAGCACCTGTATATTATTTTACAGCCTGGCATTTTCACATAATGAGCGATAGAGGGAGCCGTTTCCTCATTAAATTGCTCCTCGTATACATCTGGAGGTGGACTTTTTTTAAAGGAAAGAATTTGACATGTAGTTAAACATCCCTACGTTTCAGCCTAACAACGGATCATGGACTGCGGGCTCATAAGGAAGTAGCAGAGAACTGAACGGATTATGGTTCTTGGGCATTCCACACTGTAGTAGTCCATCTCACCTTGAAAGCTGTGCTTTATAGTTTCGCTAACATTGCATACTGCATATTATGGTTGAGGTTGAGATATTTCAGTTACAGCAACACGATAACAACACTTTTAAGTTTTATAGCTCTATGCTGCACTACCTGTATACTGTTTAATGTACTTATGATGACTATATGTTTATAACAGCACTTCCTATGTATTTTCCTGGTTATGGATGTGATGCGGACTTGTGGAAGAACCTATGCACTTGTAAATCGCTTTGGATTAAAAGCGTCTGCCAAATGACTAAAATGTAAAATGTAAATGTAATTCATATTTTATACCTCTGACTCACCATGCAGGTTTTCCTTGGGTGGAGTTGCATACATTCCAATATAGCGTGCCTTTCTGGGCCTACAGGTAAGTGTGTGTAAATACTGAATGAGGTGTGGCTGGCACTGCTAGGACCGCATTAGCATTCGCTGGAAGTGCGCAGTAGAAGCCACAAGGCCTGGATTGTTCTTCGCCGCTCGCTAAGGATCCATCGTTTTTTAAAGGCGATGAAGTTCCCAGAGAAGTGGAATATACTAGCAGTGTGAGCAAGAGAGAGAGGGCACCTTTAGGAGGAGCTGATTTGTCTTTAGTAGAAATACGGTAGGAAACAACCTTACAATTATTCCTTTTTTAATTCCCCCATAGTTTTAAACCAAATACAATACAAGACGTATGGGGTTTTAGGTAAGGCTTTAGGTAACCATTGTGGACTCTAAATGTTCTGGTGAATTACAGGAAATCTACATTCATGACTACATCTATAGTGTAACTGTATGAGAAGGCATCGCTCACCTGATGATGACCATGTCTTAAAACTGTCACAGCAGCAAGAATATGTTTATGAATACAATAAATTATCAGATTATTTTATTATATAGAATTCATTAGGATTGAATTTTACAAGTAGTGAGATTCACATGATTGACATGTTATCCTGTTTGAATATTAGAGTTTACCAGACTGAAAAGAAAGGGTTTTTCTTAGGAAATCAGAAGTAGTACCTCAGCATGTACTGTAGGTTACTGATACCTCATCCATCAAAATGCAAAAATGTTGCTCATAATTTATCCATGCCTTCCAAAATAATTTGCTCTAGTTATATTGACTAATATATATTTGTTAAAGTATGATACAGATGATATATTACAGGATCAACTGCTGAATTATGTCTAAGCACTTTAACAGAAACATCCATCCATCCATCCATCCATTATCTGAACCCGCTTATCCTGAACAGGGTCGCAGGGGGGCTGGAGCCTATCCCAGCATACATTGGGCGAAAGGCAGGAATACACCCTGGACAGGTCGCCAGTCCATCCAAGGGCACACACACCATTCACTCACACACTCATACCTATGGGCAATTTAGTCTCTCCAATCAGCCTAACATGCATGTCTTTGGACTGTGGGAGGAAACCGGAGTACCCGGAGGAAACCCACACAGACACGGGGAGAACATGCAAACTCCGCACAGAGAGGCCCCGGCCAACGGGGATTCGAACCCAGGACCTCCTTGCTGTGAGGCGTTTAACAGAAACAGAAACAGAAATATCTATGGAGGTATAAAGCCAGGTTTTGAAACCGGTGCATAAGTAGTTAATAATAGACCTGTACATTTTATCAGTACAATAAGCTGTGTGCGTTTTCTTAGGCGTTCATTTGAGGCAGTATTATAACCAAAAAAGCCTGGCATTTGATTCAGTTAGTGTTCATATTGTGCTTTGTTCCTGGTTACACCCTTTTTATGTGTTTTATTAGGAAGTGAATTGGTTATTAAAATACAAATCAGTTGTGAATCAGTTCATAAATGAGCATATGTTTGGTCCAGCTCAAGTACTGCAGGATTCATTAAATATTTGTGAGTTGTCAGAAGCATCAATGCCAATGAGTGTTCATAGTAACCTGTGATACCATGGTGAGAAGGTATGTCACAACATATACATTAAAAAAACATTGACCAGGGATTAATGATAGAATGGGACATACTGTACATACAGTAGGAGACAGTACTGCCCATGTGGATTCCTGTTTTTTGTTTTATATTTATGTTTATTCATGTTATCTATGATGCATGTATCCTGTAGGCCGCCCAACCCTTTCCAGGAGATAATATTGTCCGGTAGGTTTTAATTTCAACCCTGATTTGGAACAACATTTCTAGCTATTGCATGAGGTGTGCTTTGTTTGGGTTGGAGTGAAAACATGGCCATTAACACATTTTAATACACTTTTTAGAACATACACAAAAGTCCACATATTACATTACATTACATTACATTAATGGCATTTGGCAGACGCTCTTATCCAGAGCGACGTACAACAAAGTGCATACTCATAACCAGAGATATACAGGCATATACATTCACATGCAATGGCAGTTCCAACACTAAAAACATATTTGTAATGTATCAGAAGGATTGACTTCCTACAGCTGGAAGTCCAGTCCTGGTCTGAGTTCTGCAGATAAAGGATTCCTTCAGATCTCCCAGTGCACAGCCATGATCGGCCACTGTACTGGAGGAAATCGCTTCCTTCCTCTCTGCTTGTTGATGCTTCTCTTGTGGAAGCCTTAACTAGGAGGACCTCAATGAGAGAAAGAGTAACAAACAGCACTCTGAGTCTGAACCGCACAAAAACTCAGGGACACAAAAACACACAGCTCTATTGGTCTGGACCGTACAGAACCTCATGGTGACTGAACAAGTAGGTGTTGAGCCAGTTATAGGCTGTGGTTCGATGTTAACCCTCTCAGGGAAATGTGGATGGAATTTACTTTGCTTTGAGCGATGATTTGTTGGTGAAACATGCAGTGTCTTCACCTGTTATCTGTGTCTGTGTTTCTGTATTTCTGCTGTGTTTCTGTATTTCCTTTATTCTGTGTTATCAACGCAAAGACTTCTTGCCTTGGTGTTGTGTACATTATAACTGCAAATGAAATGACATTTCTTCCAGGAAATTATCTATGTTTGCGTGAGCTTATCAATACAAGGCATCTTACATGCACTTGTGGGATTCATTATTGCTTGTGTTTGCATTTATGTCAGTCGGAATATGCATGTGTGTATATGCGTATGTATGCATATGTGTGTGCGTGAGCTTTTCGTAGAAGTGCATTTTTATTTTTCTGCCCAAGAGGAGTAGCTAATGTTTGAAGTTTGAAGCACGCCCTGTTTTAATGGCCGTCTGTCAGCCGCCCTCTCCACTGTTCAACTTGGCTGGTGACTAAATTTCCGCTCTTTGTCAGGCATGGCAAGCAAGTTTTTGAGTTTGTAAGAGAAACTTCCTTTTACATTCCTTTCAAGTGGTGCATGTGTATGATTGTGTGCCTCCGTCTGTGTTACAGCTACCTACTCATCAGTGCAATTGGATATTCTGTACAAAAAGAAGCTGTAATTGTTTGCAATATAGCATAATAAGCACAATGTGAACATGGGACTATTTTTCAGGGCATGCATAGCCATTTCAGACATAATGTGGCTTAAGAGGGTAAATAATCCCTCAAAACATGACAAGTACCTAATTTAGAAAAATGTGATAGCTTGTTAAAAATCTGGGATTGCTGTTGTGGTTGGAATGAAAACCAGCCGACACAGGGGGTCCCCAGGACCAAGTTTGAGAAACACGGGGCTAAACTATGAATGACATGAGTTACATGCACGACCCAGTGAAAGATGTGTGTCTGCTGTCCGTTTCCAGGACCCATCATTTCATTCCAGAGACCATGCTGACTAAAACCCCATTAACATACTCGCATCTAAGTGTTAACATCTCTGCTGTAACCCACACCACGGCTTTCAACAGCACGACCACCAGTGGCTGGGATTTCTTCGGGCAGCTGCTTAACAAGATCCCGTGTGAGTGTCCCATTCTCGCCCCCCTCCCCCCCTCCCCCCCGGTTCTTCCAGGCCACCATTAAAGAAGCCGCTCCACCGTGTCCCACCTGTCGTACACATGTCATATCTAATTCCACGTCGACAGCACATTTCTTACCTCTCAATTTTCACTTGTTACAAGTTTATCTCCTTTTAATACCCCCTGTGGCTCTGGTCCGGTCTAATGTTGTAAATATGCGGGGCCCAGCAGACGCTGCAGAGCGGGCTCCGTCCCTGTGGGGACGGCGGGGGATCGGTGCGGAGGTTACGGAGGGGTTTAGCCACAGATATAGCAGGGCTAAGCTAGGCTACGTGCCTCTCTCTTTCCTCCCCTCCGGCAGTGCCAAGATGGGCGGTGTACACCATCTTTGCCGCGGGACTGCTGCTCCTCCTGATCTGCTGCCTCTGCGTCTGTGTGAAATGCTGCTGCAAGGGGAAGAAGAAGAAGAAGAAGCAGGAGCAGCAGATCAACCTGAAGGGTGTAAATGGCTCCACCACCACCGCCCTGGTGAGACCCAGCCGCAGCTGTGGCACATGTTCTTCTGCCTTCTGCTAGGGCTTCAGGATACAGTGCTACAGGGGCTATAATGGGCCTTATTCATAAAAGTGCTACTCATAATAGAAACACAGCTGTGCTCTCTGAAACTCACAGGCTCAGAGCTCCGCTGCATTGCATGCAATACAGTATATTTTATGTACATATTGTTCATACAGGAAATATGTTCAGAAGGAAATATGTTTATATGTATGTGCAGTATGGATGTATGCCTTATTGTGTAGATATCATTATTGTACTTTGTTAAATTTATTTCTGAGTGAGTATGGAGAGTATGCAAATATGAACAGACAGTGAGGGAAGTAATGACGAATCCCAAAAGTCAGAAAGTGGTTTCTTCCATTTGAACTCTTATGTCAACACGTGGATTAGCCATCCCTCTAAATAAATACCTGTGCTACTGTGCTGTGACTGGAACAACGCTAAGTACCTGTGCTGCGATTGGTACAACTACAAGTACCTGAGCTGTACAATGAGTATGATGTGCTGTGATTGGTAGGTCCAGCCGGACATGGATGATCTGGAGTATGGATCAGGTGACAAGCCGAGAGGAAGACTCCTGTACTCTCTAGAATACAGAGGAGAAAACTCTGAGGTCCATGGCTGTTCCACTCACTCTCTACCCACTCACTCACTCACTCACTCACTCATTTACTCACTCATTCACTCACTTACTCACTCATTCATTCACTCCCTACTCACTCACTCATTTACTCACTCACTCACTCTCTCATTTACTCACCCTCTCACTCACTCATTTAGTCACTCACTCACTCTCTCACTCACTCACTCACACTCATTTACTCACTCACTCACTCTCATTTACTCACTCACTCCCTTACTCACACACTCACACTCACTCACAATCACTCACTCAATAAAAAAAAAAAAAATTTATATTTATTTTTCTTAAGGTAGGCCCCTGTCAAAATGTTTTGGCAAAAGTTATTTTTTATTTAATTATCGTCTTAATTATGAATTTAAATGAATTTAATTTAATTAATGTTCTTTTTATTTTGTTATAGACCCAGTCATTTTCAGTACCCAGTACGTGTTCTTGAACTGTATTTGCAGTTTCTATAGATCCGTGAATAGCATTCACATTAAAAACATCAAACTGTAGGCTTCATCATGTGTATCCAATGTCCCCGACAGTCAGTTAGGTGTTTACGGCACTCACTGTCCCTGCCTCCGCTCTCAGCTCACAGTAGGAGTGAAGGAGGCCGCGGAGCTGAAGGCCATGGATCTGGGAGGTACGTCTGACCCCTATGTCAAAGTCTACACCCTCCCCGACAAGTCAAAGACCTGCGAGACCAAGGTGTTCAGGAAGACGCTCCATCCCATGTTCAACGAGTATTTCAAATTCCAGGTGTGACACATGCCTATTTTTAACTGCGTCAAAAACACTATTATCAATACACCTTTTCAGAATATATATTTTTAAAAGTGAAAATTATAAGCTCATGGTGACCACCCTAGACATCACCATTGTTTTACTAAAATGCCAGATTGCCTCCTACTTACATACATATTGACTACTGGTCATTGTTTCAGCAATAGGCTGGGGCCATTATTTGCCATTGTGTGCAAGGATGTCAGTCCTTCTACAGCTGCTGAGCGAGTGAAAAGCAGTCCAGTGTGGATGACTGCAGTCATCCACGCTACGACCTGCAAAACAAAAATCTTAAATCTATTGTACAGTACAAAATGTTCTTATGCATGCTTTCATGTGTTGGTTTGCATTATTGAAGCTCACAGCCGGTTTCCTGTCTTGCAGATTCCAGTGGCTGAACTGAATGATTCCACCCTGGTCATGCAGGTGTTTGACTTCAACAGGTTCACCAAGCATGACATCATCGGCGAGCTGAGACTGCAGCTCGGCACCATTGACTGGAACCATGTGATTGAAGAGTGGAGAGACCTGAGTGAGGCATCCAAGTTTGAGGTAAATCAGTAAATCAGTGCCTGTCTGTCAACAGAAACATAACCACACAGGCAGTGCCATCAAAATTACTCTGTTATTATTATTAACTGTCAGTATGATTGCACCACCAATGCTGCTGTTTGTTTATTGGAGTGTTGACTGTTACTTACAGCAGGAGAACCTGGGAGAGATTTGCTTCTCCCTGCGTTATGTCCCTACTACCGGCAAGCTGACTGTTGTTATTCTGGAAGCCAAGAACCTGAAGAAGATGGACGTTGGAGGGTCATCAGGTACACATGAACACCCCTCCCACACACACACATTGGCTGATTAACAGATCGATTGAGGAGTGTCAGTATTGTTCATCACCAATAATGTTTCCATCAATAGACCCATATGTGAAAGTGCAGCTGGTCCTGGACAAGAGAAAGTGGAAGAAGAAGAAGTCATCAGTGAAGAAGAGAACACTGAATCCTTATTTTAATGAATCATTTAACTTCGAAGTTTCCTTTGAACAGATACAGGTGAGTGTGACTGTTTATCGAAGCTACTGCTATAACGACACAGGTTTCATATCATATGGATAAATTTCAGCCTTGATTATATTCATATCTGTAGCTTTCATATTTCTGTTTTTGTCCCAGAATGTTGTCTTTTAAAATACAAAGTAGTTTTAGAATGACTGCAATAATTTCATATAAGCCTTTGTAAAGACAACAAATGATATACACAAATGCATTTCTTATTCAAAATATACCAATACTGAATTTGCAATGACTTTTGAGCCTGCCAGATTTTTCCCATTTTCTCGATTCCTAACACTCAATTGTTTTAAAAAAAGAAGAAGAGTAATTTAGGTTAATTATGCATCTTTCTTTAAACTGTTTTTACTACATAGAATCATGTAGAATCCTTCCATTTTCTTAATCAAAGTTTCATACGATGAGGCCTTCATGAATAATGCAGTGAACACAGATATAGCTCATGTACAGCCTGTTTTAACCAGTGAGAAGTCTTAACTCTCCACAACAAAACAAGAACCAGTTTGTAACAGCCATCATAACAGTAATATTCATTTTGGTCTTCAAGCAGCTTCACTTTGCTGTCATTAGAATAATGGCCTGCATCACCCTGCTGGCATCGGGTCTGCCAATCTATCTTCAAACTCCACAAATGAAATGTATTTATAAAACATACTTTTATTGTTTACTTGCATAGAAGGTAGAATAATAAAATTATTATTTGATTCTTGTTATTTTTCTTTTGGAAAGCACTTGAAAATAATGCCGCTCATGAAAATATAGACTGTATTTGTACAAACAAGGTGGGCTGAAGGGCTGCTTTTCACCTGGGGAATGTTCCGGTGTTGCAGAGGGTCCAGCTGGTGATCTCCGTGTGGGACCACGACAACATAAGCCGAAACGACGCCATGGGGAAGATATACCTGGGTTGCGATGCCAGCGGTAACCAGCTGCGCCACTGGGCCGACATGCTGTCCAACCCCCGCCGGCCCGTGGCCCAGTGGCACTCCCTGCTGTCCGCAGAGCAGGTGGACGCCGCCCTGGCTCTCAAACGCACCCTGAAGATCCCCTTCATCAAGAAAACCTTCTGATAGGCCAGCGCAGACATCTTATCTTTACGCGGGGACACATTTATGGTTTGTCCAGGTTTCATCATTCCGAATATGTTACGTACCGTATATTTGCGTATGCTTTCTGTACATTTTAGGATATACAGTGTTAGATTCCATTCAATTCGATTCAATTTAATTCCATTTTATTTGGGTACTGTCACAGTGTGCTTGCTGATAGGAAGAAACCTTGAGTAGAACCTGACTCAGCAGGGGGAACCCATCAGGTGATTCTAGTTTTCTCCAAATGCAGTCTTAGGGGAATGGAAATTTCAGTTCCATTCCCCTAAACCTGTTGCATCTACACATAATTGGTATTGTCCATTTGTAACACTCTGGAATGGTTCTTTTGCACACTGCAAGCATTACTCCTCATGGGAAGTAAAACTAATCATCTAAATTCACTTCTGCAAGCTGACACACACACACACACACACACACACACACGCGCGCGCGCACTCACACACACGTATACAGGCACTCGCACATAAAACCAATGAGTACAATACAATGCAAATTCTATACAATAGAAAAGAGAACAAAACCACAGACGTTTTGAATGTTTTTTGCAAAATGAATGCAATCTCTGCCATGTTCAGAATGCAAACAGCATGCTTTCCTCAGGTGTGCTCGTAGGAGCACATAGGCAGGTGTGCATGCACATTGTGCCAAAAGCACGTTCTGTGTTATGATTGGAAAACAAAGCACTTCTGTGTCCATTTGTAATGGTCATAAAATCTCTGTTGAGAGACATGCATCAGCACTTTGCCTGTTAGACCACATAAGGACACAATTTGCTGTAACGATGAATGCATACTCCACATTTTAAAAGCCATTGATACAGTGTGCGAATAAAACACTCAAGTTCCCTCTGCACCTGAATTTGTATTTTGTTGCTCTTTTTCCTTTTGAAAATATTTATCACCTTAATTTGCAGTGAATAATGGCACATAAATTACTCTAGAAAATAGATTTATTCCATGTTAAATAAAAATGGCAATGTTTTGAACCTCTGTGAAGTTTCCACCCCATGTGATCAGAACATAAAAAAATTGCCATCCGTGTGTGCTGCGTTTGTGCCGGTATGGTTTTTGATATATTTCATGTTATATTGTATGAGCTGTGATGTCACTTTCCTCCCCAAGTAACACCAAATCGCTCCAAAGCAATAATAGTAGTGTTCTACATTTGTGCTCATTTGTGCTGTTGAAAGAAACAAATGTGCCATTTTTATTATTTCGATATTAAACATTTCTTTTTTCACAAATTCTCCACCCCATCATTGTCAAAATCACTCCAAAGTAGTCTCGTTCATTTGTGCTGTTTTGTGCTGTATTTGTTTTAAGTGCCGTTTTGTTTATTGAGATATGACGGCATCTTTCACCCCAACATGATCCAAATCGGCCCAAAGTGGTGCCATTCGTTTGTGCTGGGATTGCGCTCATTGGTGCCATAGAATTTATTGTTTGTGTGGGTATTCTTTTTGAGATAATAGCCTAAACTTTTTGACGTGTGAATAATCATCCAGCCTCTCATATTTGCATACATATTATCATAAGCTAATTTCAATAATCATTCAATTATTCACTATTTGTAAGTCCTTCACAGATATTGTAACTGAGTCATATGTCATACATCAAACTGTGCCATTGCTATCCCAATGGCACCAAATAGCAGAAATCAGTACACGCACACAAATGCATGCACGCACACATACAAACACACACACACAAAAAATGCATGCACGCACACATACAAACACACGCACACATGCACGCACACATACAAACACACGCACACATGCACGCACACATACAAACACACGCACACATACAAACACACTGCAGTGCAGGTCCCTCCACCAACAAAAACAACAGAAGAATACAGGGCTGTTTGTCAGGTCACATGTGGCTTCATTAACATTGTTTAATGAGAAAGCAAGCATTTCTGCCTTCCGTTGTAATTGGATAACAGAACCCTGAGGGAGAGCAGCTGATGTTTATGCTGACAGATCAATTAATGGGCTCTGGTCTAATAGATTCCTATGTGAGACACGTTGTTCATAGGTGTAATTTTTTCTCATTTTGTATTTTCATTTTTATTCAATCCAAAAATAAAAACTCTGAGAAGGACACTGGTTGACGCATTTTCAACTTTTTTAGTTTGTATTAAATGTGCAGATGGATGGCTGCTTGTTCCTGTGCTGACTGATTGCACATCAGGCCTGTTGAGTGGATTGAGTCCACCTGCAAAGTCAAACCTGTATTCACCCACTCTGGCCACCTCAGTGCAGATTGGCAGATCTTCAGGCCAATCTGGTGCCTGCAGTGAAAAGGATTAGCTGCATGTGAAAATTCAGAGCTCCTCTAAATTACATTATTGGCATTTGCAGACACTCTTATCCAGAGCGACGTACAGTTGATTAGATTAAGCAGGAGACAATCCTCCCCTGGAGCAATGCAGGCTTAAGGGCCTTGCTCAAGGGCCCAATGGCTGTGCGGATATTATTGTAGCTACACCGGGATTAGAACCACCGGTCTTGCGTGTCCCAGTTATTTGCCTTAACCACTACGCTACAGGCCGCCCAAGTGATGGAGGAAGTTATGGGATGTGACATGTTAAGGGATAAGAGATAAAAAGAGAACATGTAATGGCATACTAGGTGGAGCCAATACATTCTATCAATCACTAACTTGTATGAACAAATCGATCAAATGAATTTGCTATCCACAGCAAAAAGAGCCATACATGTCCATTGAAAGACTACGGACCCTTGAGGAAAGTCCCTACCAAAGTAGGAAGTAAACCAGTATGATAACACCATTCACTTCAAATGCAAATTTATGTGGGTCAGTCCATCAAGGAGGAATAAATTCAGATTCACCCCTCGTCTGCCTCACATGTGAGCTCCTTCTCCCTCCCGACTTGTAAATCTGCATGTTCACAGGGTTTGGGGTGCGTATGTGAAATGACCTCAATCAGGCGCAAAGACAATGGGCACTTAAGGGAGGAGTAAAGCACCCTGGTAACGGTGGGAGGTTTGGGTAGCATGGTAGCGCTTTGAAATGCTAATCTGGCAGCTGGCTACCCACCCGAGCTGTGCTCCTTCTCCTTCTCCATGCATAAGTAAGCATCCATACTGGCCAGACTCCTTATTCAGCCTTAAGAGGCCTCAGATATTTCCTAATCAGGTCTCGCATCATTTCATAATTACGTTTCACTTCTACGTGTAGCAGCTGCACAACAACTGCATTTTTGTTGTGCTTTTTCTTCGTATTATCTCTATCTCCGTGTAGTAGGGCTCTACAATAAATCCCATGAAACAAACAGGGATTTGCAATATCCATGAAAATAATGTATGCTTACAACATTGCCATTACATGATGACAGGCATGCAATTCCAAGATTCATATCAATGTTGGTTTTGCCAGTCATAAAGAAAGAAATGCAAGACAACACAAGTCCACAGAACAGTGATTATTTTCTTAAAATGGACGCCTATGGCTGGCAAGAGAAGCGTGTGGCGCACTTCACTCGTGTACAGCCAGTGGCTTGAGTGCCTCTTGTGCTTATCTAACTTGCATCCAGAAGTGACATCACCCTTTAGCCTGCGTTACCAGGATACCCAGAGAGTGGTGGATCCATCCAATTAGAGAGAGTTTTGCACCCGCTACATAAGTGTTTGCACTTAATGTTTCTTCTCTTCTGCCTCACTGAGTAAGGACTAGTAGAAACGAGACTGCTGGAGCTGAATAAGAAGGGTAAACAAAGCATCCATCGTTTTATTTCAGTGGTCCATTTCAAGGTAAGACAAATTTTGAATATGTTGTATATACCATCCATGGCTGGGACTTCATCATTGGTAAACTAATATTTTACCTTTAACTGAAGGTACACATATTGGCATATTCAGAATTTTAAAACAGTAAAATGTAAGTCAAATAATGTTTAGATTGTGGATATAGCTACCCTCAACAGGGTGCCACTATCTTTGGAGAAGGGAAAACAAAGGAATTGTAGCATGTTGAGAGCATTAGTCTGTCCTGACACTGATCACAAAAGTGCTGGGTGTTTCAAGCTTGAATCTCCAGCCATCAGCAGCTTCATCGTGGCATGTTATAACTTCTGCCAGGAAACATTTCATAATGTGTCTTTAAACCTTTCTTCATGAAATCAGAATTTAGTCTGACTGATTTAGTCTTCCACAAAAACAATGGGTAACAGGCTAATAGTAATATGGAGGAGTCATTCTATTGGTAGCTGCACCAAACATTTTTGAAGCAGTCACACAGTACTCTTGGCTATGCAACTCTGGTGGTGGTTGTTTATGACCTGACAGCACATCTGTCTGTATGTAGTTGCTATATGATTATAACATACAGAAAAGCATCACACCTGGCAAAATCTTTCACGACATTTCTGTAAATATTAACAAAATGATAGTGAAAGTTTGGTTACCAAGCCAGGCTAATTGTGCCGACTTGCACAGGACTACACTTACCAGAATCCCTTTGTCGGCGCGTGAGCTTCACTGGTTCCATTAGCACAACAGAGTAAGTGGAAGCATGACTGGCGAAATGATTTAAGTTTCCTTATTCTTGATGGGGTTGTGCGCGTGTATAGGCAGAGTATTGGCATGCAGTTGATCTTGATAAATGGTAGCCTATATTTTGCGCTAGGTTGTTATATGCATCCGTAATCATTGAAGCTCGCCAAACTTCCCGACGAGTTGCTGTGACTGCAAGCTAGTTGTCTACAAGTTAACCGAAGTTAGCCAAAATGAAGGGATAGTTATGTATTTGATATCGAATATCAATCAGTAGCCTTATGCTATTTTCGGGAATGCATTTGGAGAGAGGGGCTTGAGAAATTGATATTAACTTTATAAATTATATTTCTGTCCGCAGCATTGCAGAAGATGGAGTCCATAGAAAAAAATAATAAAGACTTTATAGCACTTAGGCTGCTGGATAAGAAACTGAATTCCAAAAAGAACGGCAGGACAGGTAAATAATATATATATTTTTAAAAAGCTTATGTGAATTCACAAATGTAAACATCATGTAAATTATATAAAATGTCTGTTAGTTCATTGTTAATAATAGACCATATCATTCTGTTATGATTGTGATAATTGCATTTATCCCTTGCATTCGTTGAAGTGTGTACACATTCTGTTATTTTACCATTTCCATTGTATTTATTTAGTCATTTATTTTCTAAATCTCTATTTAGTCAATGTCTTCTGTGGGATCTCTGGCGGTTCTGTTAATTACTTCTCAGAATCTCTTGTTTTACAGGCATGATTGCAAAGCATCTTCAAAATACTTTCAGGATCCACAGCGATTTACAGTCAGTCATAACACGATCAGAATGCGCTTCTGGTAAGCTGTCCTATTGTACAGTATATCGATTAGCTGTGAAAATTGTCAGATAAATGTTTTTGATATTTGCAACAGTACTGCTATATAGCAGCTGAAACTGAAAATGGCACATTGCTAAGGGTTGATTGGAGGGGAGAGTCTGAAGCAGCAGTAATGTGAGTGAGCCCAGGCTAATTAAACACACCATACCTCCGGTGGGACAACGCTGATCATGTCCCACCATTGTGGGCTCCAGAGGTCTGTATCACGAAGCAGGATTACTGAGTTAGCTGGATAACGGCACTGAGTAAAACCTAGAACCCTCCCAAATCTGGAATGTGGGCTGAAGTAAAACTCCTGCTTCATGATATAAGTCCATGGATCAGAATCAGCTATTCATAGTATTCCGATGACGTCACTTGAATAGCTGGGCGCCATATTGTACGGATACTAACCGCTCACTAACACGAAACCGCCTGCCACCATGTGGAGTAGAATTAGAAACATGTAAAATTAACAGTTTTTCTGTTCACCTTTTTCTTCGAAAATGGTCAAAACTTGTGTAATTTATTGTTGTTTTAACAAATCCGACGGTGAAAAGAGTAGGCAGTTACGGACAAGATACAATGACTAAACCAAGCCAGGAGGAACTTAGTATGGCTAGCCATAATAAACCAGTCTGATGGTGGATACCTCCAATTCCTCCCACCTCCACTTTCAATCGTCCCAATGTTCTTCATCATACAGTGCAGCTCTTGCGATTCCAAGTTGATATTGTATCGGCGGTAGCTAGCATATACTGATAACCTGATAACATTTGCTAACGTAACATAGCCTGCTGCCTTGATTCAAAGATCGGAGTCTTCTATCATCTTCTGTAGAATAGGAACAAACGCCAAACTGCTTAGCTAGCTGAGGTGTTAACTAGATGACATAAAACAAATAGTCTTCATCATACATTTCAGTTATTGCAATAGGCTAAATTGATATTGTATCGGGGCAGCCAGTGTCTGAAATATGATTAGTTATGCTGATGATAGTAACATTAGCTAACGTTACTGATGCACGTAACGTTATGAATATGAGCATGTGGTATAATCTACGATTGCAAATAAAGCATGTTTATATTTCGATACATAACCTAACTGCATGGCTTTGTTTTTTTTTGGTTTTGTTTTTTTAAACTCACCGTTAACCCACACCTGAATGAAGGTTTGTGAGGTGTTGGAGTCTTGCATAAAGGAGTCTTGAATAACAATGAGAGATCCTTAGCACACTGGCCACTTTGCTAGTAATCCTGATTTATCTGTCATTTGGCTAAACAGCTCTGTGGCTGCAATAACTGTGTTGAAAGATTAATCAGCCACCTCTGCTACATTTATATCTTCCTTTCCCTAGTTCCCTAGGCAAACCGGAGTGGCAGTTGTCAAGTTTTGTTATGTCTTATTGATCTAATCCTTTGATAAGACTACACTGTGGTAGTTTATCTGAAGTGTCTTTATATTTGATGTTGGTATTGGTTGGTTTTGGTCATCATTCGTGATACTGCATGCCTTGACGGAGGTTAGTATTTTAGCCCGGTGGTGCATTGTGTATTCGTACAGGTTCCTGTCCAAACCTCCTCATGAGCAGGCACGAGCAGTCCCCCCAGCTGCCCCCCCGTGCCCACCGGCCGCTGTGCCTCTCCGTCTCCTCTGACAGCAGTGTCTGCCTCAAGGCCATGGACGCGCATGAGTGGAAGAACAACTTCAAAACCCAGGTGAGCTGCTCGCCGGCTCTGCCCACTGTGTCAAAGTCTTAACCCAGGTAGATACAGTATGTTGCTGTAGCACAGGTAATTATAGCCATTTAGCCCATGGCAGCCCATTAGCTCTCTAGATCCACCTGTGGCAAACCCATCAGTAGAAGCATGCAGCATGTTAGAAGGACATTTGTTAGAGGCTTAACAGGCATCATTTCTTCACAGGAAATTTGCTTGTGTTATTACCACTCCTTGTGGGTATGATTGTCTTATTGACTGCTGTTTCTCCTATGATTTCTAGAACATTTCTTGTCACAGTTTTTAAAAAAAGGCTTGGAAAGCCTTGAATTCGATACCACTATCACCAGTCTGCAATCTGGGGCATTGCTAGACTGTAGCCTAGATGGATACACTGTAGTTCCGAAATCAGTTTTTCTGTTTTCCTTGTGGCTTTTTAAAAAACTGTCAGTATTTTAATAGTGTAAGTAGTTTTCTTAATGCTGTAGTCTTCACTGTCTATGCAGATGGAGCAGGCACGCAGTATGGGAGCTGCAAGTAGTACTGGCTCCCTGGAGAGGGCGTCGTTGTTCTGTGCGTCTGGCTCCACCACAGCTTCCAGCTCGGGCCTCTCCAGTCCCGTGGAGCCACTCCCCCTCTCCAAGAACAAGTCCCCCACCCCCTTCTCCCTCTTCTCTCCCCCCTGGAACAGCAGCTCTGAGTCAGACTCCAATCCTCCCTCTCGCTCCAGCTCAAAAAAATGGCGTGAGCGCAGTCAGAGGGGCAGGGCCGGGGTGGGAGTGGGCGGAGCCGGGGGCAGAGGGGAAGAGGCGTCAGAGCCCAAACAGGGCGGCGCCGAGCTGTTCCATCACTCCGACCCGATCATCTCCAAGGTGACGGACTACATCTACGTGGGGAACGTCAACGCCGCGTACAGCGGCCACATGCTGTGCCGGAACAGCATCGACAGCGTGGTGGACATGAGCAGCCTTCAGGGGGAGAGCAGCCTCTGCCTGGTCCCCTGCACCTGTTCCCGCCGGGCACGGCACACCTGGTCCCGCCTGAAAGTGGACCTGGCGGACCACGACCCCGCCCTGGAGCGCCACAGCTTCCAGGACATCAACGAGTGCATTGCCGCGTCCGCCGAGAAGAGGCGGCGCGTCCTGGTGCACTGTCGCGACGGGTACTCCCTCGCCCCCACCTGCGTCATCCAGTACCTCATGGTCCGGCACAACATGAGGCTCATTGCCGCCTACGAGCTGCTCAGGGCCCGGCACCCGGTCAACATCACCGAGAGCCACCAGAACCTGCTGATCGGGCTGGAGAGAGCCCTGCGGCCCACCGCCAGTGTGGACCCGGAGAGCTGCAAACAGGCCATCTCCCGCAGAGTAGCCTGGACCTGACTGGCACAGGGTGCAGATCAGTGATTCAAAAGGGACAACTCTTCTATAGTGGAACAACCCCCTAGCCTTCAGTATACCAGGAGCACTGCAGCTGACGGGATGCGCAGTACACGCCTCAAATGCCCTCATCTGCAGGCCATAATTCTACACGCTTTTAAGTCACTTAAAATCATCTGCTGAATGCTTAACATGCACAATCGCGTACATGTTCAACTAACAGTCACGGCTTGACTGTTTGTTATCAAGGTTGGCATTTGTGGCATCAACAGACCATTGTTATTCAAAGCAGGTCCCTAGACCAATGCTGGTTAGCCTTCTGAATGTCCTTGATATTTCAAACTATTTCACTGTAGACATTAAAGGTGATACATGACAGTAAAATATCCTCTAGGACCCTGAGGTTCATATCAGTCAGTGACCGTCCAACTGAAGAGTCAGTGATATTACATCACACCTGTTTCTTCTTTATCCACAGGGTTTATAGGCATACTATGCAGGATTTCTTTGGTTTTCTGCGGCCCTGTGTTTCCAATCAAAGAAGTCTCCTCATTTAAATTTTTTAATTTAAATCTCATTTTTAATCCAAAGCGACTTAAAAACATAAAACTTAAAAACATAACATCCACAAATAGCACGTATGAACAGCTGTTCTAACCAAAAAGCAATAGTCATCCCAATTCATTTATGGGTGGCCGTTACCTTCTGGGAAACACAGGCTGGAGATTCAAGCCAAAGTGTTCTACCTGGGATGTCACTGGACTTGTTTGCCCTTAGAAGTTTTACCCCATATTTTGGAAATGGCTACACTGACGGTGATTTTAAAAAGCCCTACACACATAATTTAAGCATTTAATATAAATAATCTCAGTTGAAACAAGCGTGACAGTGCTCCTTTAAGTCGAGAACTAACATCTAATTTTGTTCCAGCAAAATACCGGAAAATGGGCTATTACCATATTGTGTCTCAGGTTGTATTTGACATAAGGGGTTTGTGTACTGTATATTAAAGGGAGGTAAGTGGTGGTTAAAATGTATTCTTTCAATACAAATGGAACATTCACATCATAGACTCCGCACTGGAATTTTCTAGAATAAAAAAAGGACAGAAGACTATGTGAGTGGAATGTCTGGTCAGTATAGAATGTCTGCAGTAAAGCACAGGTGTTCCGCATTCACAGACGGGGCTTTAGGGTGAGGTTTCTCACCATCTCTTATCCCCCTCTCTGTATGGGGAGTGGTGTTCTACTACTTTCTGTGATTTTTGTCTTTTTACAGGGACATGCTGTTTTTCTCTTTCCCGTTATCTTCCCTATTAGTGTTTGTGGGAATGGTTGTGTCTGTATTGACATCAGCATGGCTTTTGTCATTTATTCATTTCGGCGTGTGTGTGTATATGTGTGTATGTGTGTGAGCTAGAGCGTGTGAGAAAGGGAGAGTGTGTGTGTTCATGTCGGGAAGCCTTAGATCATCAGGCTCGAGAAGCCGGAGCTCTGAGGCTGTATTCCTATCAAAGTACACAGTGCATAACATCCAACAACCAGCTGTTAACCCCCCCCCCCCCCTCAAGTTCAAGTCATATGTAGACTATTTCTGTGCTGCCATGGTCTTGTTTAGCTGTTAGCACCATCTTGCACTTGGACCAAACCTCCTTAGCTGACCTTCTTACCACATACCCCACGTCTTACAGCTGCTAGTCTGTTTCTGCCAGTCCCTGCTCATCTTCCCTTACACTCTTTGCTCAACTTAACATTTATTTTCACACTGGAGGTTCCTGCTGCACGCCTCTTATCGCCTCAGTTCTTCTCTCCCTGTGATAGTGGACTTACCTCTAGGGTCTTTCAGCGAACTTATCCCTGGTTATGGGTATGCACTTTGTTGTACGTCGCTCTGGATAAGAGCGTCTGCCAAATGCCAATAATGTAATGTAATGTAATAGTGACAAGTGATAAGTTGTATTGAGCTTTCAGAGATGCCATTTTCAGTGATCTATTCAACTGCTGATCTCTTCCTGGTATGCGTACCAAGTTTCTGCCCATAGAGAGAAAATACCATGAAATCATGTGGAATTGGCTTGTTTTGTTGGGTAGTACAAAAACGACTGGTGTGAATACCTTCTATAAGGGAAAACTACATTCCTGAATTGTGATTTGATTTTAAAATGATTGAAATTCTCTGTCTTCAACAGCCGCTCGTCATCTCTGTGAGAAAAGTTCACTGAAACCCTGAAACCTTGCACTGTCAACCAAGGTTGAATATTTTAATCTTCTGCTCCCACTGGCTGAAAAAGATTTAATTTGAAGGAATGATTCACAGCAGGGAATTTGTACAGTATGCACACTATTGAATATGAACGAATACTCGTTATTGTGTTCCATGCAGATATTGATAAGAAATATAGCAGTATGATTTGCTCACAGTTACTGATGATTATTCCCATGATTATTTTTTGTTCTGTGATTTTTCCTGTTCATTCCATATCAATAGATCACTACCCCTCAGTCGGACTTGACTGTATTCCAGTTTCCAATCAGTCGGAGCTAAGTTTGGATTGACAAAAATTAAGTACATGAAATCCAAACTACTTTCCACCCCTCGTCTTTTCTCAGTCCTCTGTGTCAACCCTTTTAAAACACAGTCCTCAGTCATACCCCTCTGGATTAGCAGGTTATCCCTTGAAATCTCTAGATGCTTTCCAGCTGTCAGCATGGATATTATTCCATCAACTCTTCGGGTTTAGATACCTCCATTTTACTGTGAAGTATCTGCAATTCCAGGACCTCTAGGAATCCACTGCAATCCCGGCCCACTCAGAACACTGAAACCCACTTTCAGTGAGAAATTGAGCCACTCCCAGCTAGAACACTGAAGCCCACAGCAGTGGGAAATTGACCCACTCCCAGATGGAACACAGACAACTGAGACACTAACCCATGGAACATTGAATTACTCCCAGATGACTAAGTGTTCTGTAAGCGACACTGAGCTACACATGGAGCTCTGACCAGCGTATTTGTGATGCTGAGATAAATATTCAACAGATCTTCCCTCTACCCCCACCTGTCTTTTACCTGTCTTCCACCCCATTGCCTTTGGCTGCCTATCCAGGTTTCCCTCTTGCCTTTCACAATTTAATTAAAAATCACATAATTCTTTAGTAAAGGTGGCTACATACATTGGTAAACACTGATGTACATGAATTCACAAAGGTTTGAGTATTATTTGTATGGGATAAACATTGCATCAGAAACACCAGAACATCAAATATTTCTACGCAACCTGTACAAACGCAGCAATTTCAACATTTCTAAGAGCATTGACACTCCAAAAAAAAGTTCCTAACACTGGTCCAATAGGGGTGAGTTATGCATCATTTTGGAATCTGAAGGGTGTTCATACACTAGTTAAGTCCACCTAACTAACTGAATAAATAGCATAATAATAGTCACATTCGTTAAGGGAGGGTTATTTATAATAAAGAAGCAGGGAGGGGATATAGTGTTTCAGGTAAATGGCAGCCAATTGGTCTGCAGAGGAATCCACTACCATAAAGAGAGAGTGAGGGGGGGTTTCCTTTTATATCAGATAACACAATATATACTCCTCCCCCCTAACATATCAACTGCTGGTGCTGGTTGATCTGTCCCATCCCTCTGAGTCTGTCCTGCTCTTCTCTTCTAACAGGTGAGAAACTTTCCATTTCTACCTGATTTGCTGTCTTATCCTCTGTCTTTCCAGTTCTGAGCTGATTGTAAAAATGTGGATTAAAGGCTGAACAGTTCATCGGTTTTTTATTTAGTATGCCGTTTGGCTAAATTCAATGGTCATTTAAATTCTCCTGCTGTCATCATCTGCCATGGCATCTCGGTGAAGACAGGCCTTTGGAAAGCCACAGACTCTGAAAAGTATACTGTGTGGTGTTTATCTTTATGTCATTAGAACAGTGGGTTGTACAAATTATTTTACTGCAAAAAATTGCTGAGCGCTACCTAATATTTAATTTTGGAACACAAATGAACCAATGAGAGTCAATGTTATATTTCTTGTTTATGGTTTTGCCAGGAAACATGATCTCCATGCATAAGTAATTGTTATTTATGAGTATAACCATTGGATTTCTGGATGTCCCACATAAATTCCGGCTATGCTGTATTAACTATATTCAAGGTTGAAAGGGAAAATAAATAAACAAATGAAATGAATAAATCATGTGCCAAATAATTTGAGACCAGACCACTTACTATTTGCTTCTAAGAAGGAAGCAGATATTTCAATTTCAGGTAAAAACAACACATGAGTTTGCCAGCAGGAGCTACTGTATTTTACACAGTGACCTGGACTAAAAAAGCCCATTTAAATCTATTAAAGCTATCATATTAGTTTCGGAACTAGCTATCAATGATCACTAAATGTGTTGCAGTTATATATTATGATTGAACAGTTGTATATCATATTTCATGAACATAGTCACAGATTCTGTATATATATTCTACCCTGCTAATTAGGTAGTTATTACTCAGAGGGGCAGGTTGGTATGATCCCAACAGCTGTGTTAACAGTGTATCTATTGTAATATGATGTCTCTCAAAGATGTAGCCTACTTTAATAGTCATCAGGGGTTCTAGATGGCAGGATTTAACCACCATTAGTCTCAGTTTCAAATGTCCATTATCGCCTGGGGATGTGCCTGCTCTACAGCCGAACCACGCAGGGTTTGGTCTGAATTAGACAAAAAGTTTAAGCCGTACAGCTCTGATTGCGAAAGATACAGGGATATGGTTCATATTCATTATATCCTGGGCAAATGTGTGCCTTCATTCTGGGGTAAAAAGCATAATATGTAATAAAATTCAGATTTTTGGCTCTTTTCACAGGGTGCAAAGTATAAACAACCAAGATGGCGGAGTAAGTACAGTACAGTATTCTGTTTGAATTATTACCTTCCATGTTAAAGTATAAAGTGTTTAAAATGTTTTGGCTGATGAGGACTTTTGATGTGTCTTCATCATTTCATTTTTTAAAGAATGTTATCCTGTCATGAATTCAGCATACTAGGAAACATTCAATTTAAGTTCCACAGTTTTTCTATTCTTAAATAATGAATAATGAATATAAACCACATTTAAAAGAAAACCTATGGTCACCAGGTGGTTGGAAAAGAGCATTGAAATTAATTTTGCCAGCAGTCAATTTACATGCAGTGTAATGCACAGCAGTACATGTTGTTATTCTCACTCAGTAGAGCAGTAGACTATATGTGCATTCACTGTACATTATATGGCAACAATATGGAAAAAAGTGTGCTTGCTGCTTTCACTGTAACCTGCAGTACCTGGAAGTGGGAGCTCATTTGACCACTAGGGGGCCATGGCCGAGAATAAGCCAACCACAGTCAATGCAAGTGGTCTGCTGGAAAGGGGAGCAGGACAGTAGAGGCGGGTGATATACAGGGTGGAGGGGGGTTTAAGTACATACTGAATTTTGAGGACAGCAGGTGGAAACCAAAGTGATAGACACAGGTAAGCTGGTGGAGACAATGGTGAGAGGTGTGCTTTTGATATGTGGAAGCATTCACTGGGCCTGGCAGACCAGTGAGAAGGGATTTACAGTAGTTGAGACTGAACAGCATTAAGACCTGGATCTGTCCCTCAATGGACATGGTGGTGAGAGACAGGTGGAGTGCACATCATTGATTAGTAAATATGGTCCTCAAATCCAAATCCAGCCCTGGTTTTCTTTTCTCCTGGGTAATTAACTGAAAAAATAGTGCTACTGATCGCCCAGACAGACTTAACATCCACACCTGACACCCAGTTAAAGGGAGGATGGAAAATTCTTGCACCCTGAGGACCGTAATTTGATGATCCCTGGTGTAGGTGTTTTCGATGGTACATCCAGTTTTGTATCAGTGCTGTTATACTCCAGCAGTTGGTGAGATGGAATGTGACTGTTTAAGGCGCATTCAAATCTCACAAAAGGACCAGAAATGGAGGCTGTTTGGAATGCTGGCTGAAATGTCTGAATGCAAATAATCATGTCCAATCAGAGTTTGAAAGTCCAGGGGTCAGAAAGCAAAAGTCCTGCCATATGTTTCTTCCACCCATGAACTATTATTTTGACCTCCTAGCTGACGAATTACGCTAATTAGCAAATCCACACAAATGGAACAAAATTCCATTTTACTTTCTGAACCTGGATTTTTCACCTCAGAGTCCAATGAATTTGTAATGATCTCATGAACCGGAATTGGTGTGTTTTTCATTCCATAATCTGGCAGGAAAAAGATGTCAGCGAGTCGGAAGCATCACCTGAAGGTACCGGACACGGTTCTTGCCCTGTGACTGAAATGACGCATCATTTTTTTTTACATGAAACTGAAACTCTGAAAATACACACTACATCCTAATACATTTGAGGAGCATTCTTGTTTGAACTCTCATTAACATGGGCTGTGCTTCCTGGCTCTGTTCTCCAGAGCGCGATGCTTACTTTGGCAAAAGGCTTACTGGAAGCAGAGGCACAAGAGAACGTGCAAGAGAGGGTGAGGTACATGGAGGAGATCTGCCCCCCGCTGTCCTTGCCTGGGTCTATGCAGGAACTGCAGGTGAGACGCCCACCATATCATGCATGTACATTTTAACCGGCCCATAAACGTCACAAATTCATTTTCATAGCTGTTCAAAAGTTGATGCAACAATGTTCCATTTTAGGTTAAACCCAATTCTAAGCATCCAAAATAAATATTATGGGCATAGTAGTAAGGGTGGCCAGGTGTCCAAAAAAATCATATCAAGAGTTTCTCAAATACATTGCACTGTACATGATATTTTGTGTCAATGTGATGAATAAACAAAGTATTGATAATCACCATTAATATGCAAAAGTTTGGTACATTTTACTATAGTTAACAAATTGTTTCATAATCAGGGACTATGGCATGGGGAATACAATTTCAATATTAAGGGTAGCCTACCGTATATACAGTAATTTTTTAGGCATGTATGTATGTATGTCACTCATTGATGGCATGAAACCATAATTGTAATAGAATTTAATTCAGAAAGGTTTACAAATGATCTCCCACCACTATGTCATAATACTTGTGCTTTATTGATATCTTTTTTCTGAACATATATTTTCAGGATTTGTGCAAAGAGCTCCACCAAAAGATTGATGTAGCGGATGAGGATAGATATGAATTAGAAAGAAAAGTGCAAAAGAGTGGACAAGAGGTAGAATCCTTCACATTACTTTCTCATTCGCTTCTGATTCATTGTCTTCAGATTGGATCACTTCACCTCACTGTACCTGTGTGCGAGCCTCTAAGTCACTGATGGTATCCTGTGCCTTCTTCTGCTCATGCCCAGATCGAAGATATGAAGATTAAGATTCAGGACCTGAAGGGCAAGTTCAAGAAGCCAGCTCTGAGGAAAGTGCGTATGTCTGCGGATGCCATGCTGCAAGCTCTGCTGGGCTCCAAACACAAGGTCAACATGGACCTGAGGGCCAACCTGAAACAGGTCAAGAAGGAGGTCAAAGAGGAGGTGGGTGCATTTCTGGAGACAAAGAGCACATTCCATTGTACATACACTTTTGTCCCCGACTATTGTGTGTACTATACTGTGTTCATGTGTGTGCGCTTGATCATGTGTGTGTAATAATATTCAATTCTCACTAATATACTCTTTCTACTCCCCTGCCTTTATAGGATAAGGAATTACGTGATGTCGGCGACTGGCGTAAGAATATCGAGGACAAGGCTGGCATGGACGGCAGGAAGAAGATGTTTGAGTCTGAGTCTTAAACGTCATTTGATAACTTGGCTGCGATTTGTTTGCCCCATAAGAATTCATAGCACACTGGTCTTCATTTGGATTACCCCACTCTGTCTTAATTTGTGCTCTTTTTTTTATTTTTATTTTTTTTGGTAAGGTGTAGTGGATTAGAAGAATGTTGGCAAGCCTCTGCCTGAAGGTTCCCTGTCTTTTATCACAGTAATTCACAGATAAACCCATCAGACTTTTGAAGACAACTTAAAAAAAATTAGTTTTCTAAAAGAAATGTATTTCCGTTTTAAACTATTTTGTGAAAATAAATAATTTGAAGGAAGCTCCTTGTTTCTATTGATTTTTCTCATATCTGTTGTCTCAACTAATCTAACTGTCAAACTAATCCTTCTGCATTGTAATATGTATAATGTCATGTTCTACACTAACCATATTTTTCAAACAGTTGTGTTCGGACATTAATAGCATCAGGCCATGTTACATTTGTTTAGATTAATGTTGATGGATAGAATATGGCTCATTGAGAAAGCTTATTTCTGTAATCAGACAGAACAAAAGCTCAGAACGAATTACATCCAATATTAAAATATGGCATGAAGAAACATGCATGAATTTGTTGATAGTCTTTCACATATTACCAATTTACAAATGCAATGGCAATTCAGCCAGCATTTACACTACAGGTTTGTATCAGTGCTGTTATACTCCAGCATTATACTGTAGTATATTATACAGTAGTTCTGTAACACTGAGAGAAGTTGGTGTCTTTCAGTCTTAAGCCAATGCCAATATTTACTGTACGTCTTTAATGGGTGTCGAAGTGAAAGAGGACTGGGTGTGTCCTCGACTGTTCAAAACTCTGCTTCTTGGATAGATTAACAAGTCAAGGTAAGGTCAAAGGTCACTTTTACTCTTTATGCCCTCTGGTGTGAAAGAGGAAAGCAACCAAAACCTTTATTTTTAATAAGATAGCTTAACATTCTGTTAAGGCATTTTTAAGTCCATATGCATTATACTCACAATGCCATGGCTGCTATCAGCCACCACAAAATGAACTGCAGTGGTGTGCTGAACACAGAGGGCACTGATGGCTTTCTAGACATTTTTGTCAGCAGTAAAGAAATTCAGAATTCAGAAATGAATGTGATAAAAAAAAATGTATGTCCCTAATCACCTCATTTACGTTTGTATTTTTTGTAGAATTGACATTAGACAAGAGAAATGCAAAAACTTCAGCCTGTTTGACCTCACAGTGGTAAGTGCCCTTTAATTTACGGAACAAAAAGTGATCATGAATTGGATATTGGGATGATTTGTGCTTGATCCACACGCAAAGATGTCCCCCTCAAAAAAATGGTTAATGAAGACTGTTCATGCGCAGTGGCTGTGATGCTGAAACCAGTGATCACCTTACATGTTTGCATTTGCTAAATAAATAGTAAGGAGGCGGAAGATCTTGGGTTATTTAAACTGGGGAAGTGGGATAGTGCTACATTTCATGACCGTGTTAGCTCATTCGTCTGAGGTGTGTCTGACTGTCACATTCATGTGGTCAGGATCTACTCTGCTGACAGAAGATTGTCTCTTAAGCTCTGCGACTGCCTGTGGTCCCCTGTCCTGCCTCTATCCCTCCCTCCCTCCCTCGCTCCGTCTCCTCACACAGACTGTGGTCTGCTGACCTCCCTCTATCCCTCCCTGTCTCCGTCTCCTCCCACAGACTGTGCCCCCTGCCTCCTCTCACAGGTGAGAATCAGCCTGTCTTTCCATTGATTCTGAGGCACCTGCTTTCTCATTGCCATGGTTAAGGTCTGTCATGCTGTACTTGGATTTTATGTATGTGCAGAATGGGGTAGCAGCAAATTATTTCTCCATTACAGCAGATGCATTGTTATATGCTGTCTAACTGCCATGGCTGGCCATGTGTAAATGTAATTTGATTCTCTTTTTTGAAGTAGACAGTAACATCCACTGTTTTGCATTAAATCTGATTTATTTATGATCTGATTATATTGAGGAAAATGTACATCATTCTATTTCAAAAATATTTTCCATAGTAAATCAACTGTGAAGCAAGCCAACTGTGTGTCATAGCGCTCTGAATCCCAAGGTGTAGCCCGTAAATGGAATGACATTCATAGTAAGTATTTGGTATAGGGCTGCCTGTAGCAGCGTAATGGTTAAGGTACATGACCGGGACATGCAAGGTTGGTGGTTCGATCCCCGGTGTCACCACAATAAGATCCGCGCAGCCGTTCGACCCTTGAACAAGGTCCTTAACCCTGCATTGCTCCAGGGGAGCATTGTCTCCTGCTTAGTAATGTATAGAAGGAATAACAGCGATTTCAGGGTAAAACCAGTGTTTAACGCAGTAAACCTTTCTCGCAGAAGGATGAAGTAGTGGCCAAAGTAAGTGTAACTTGGTTTGACAGAAGTCATGAGCTGTTGATATACAGTCTGGTGATGTGCCATGTTGAAATGGAACACCTCCACTGGCAATAAATCAGAAAGTGATCACCCAGAAATTCCTTCCTGTCAACACTAAGAGTTGGAGATAGATATTTCATGAAAATGAAAATATTCTTTGCTTAAATACCATGCTCTTCCTTTTGTTGACTATATGACCAAACTTTCTTTCATTAATCATATTGAACCAAATTGAAATCCTGCAAATGGAGCCATTCACTGAAAGTAGGATAAACAGTCAGAGGAGGGCATTTAAAACAATACATGAGGATATACCAAAGCAAATTCAAATAACTGGACAGCAATGTTTTACACTACTTACCTGTAGTGCCATTTTGGCAGGCCATTTTGGAATGAACAAATATAGTTTTTTAACGTTAATCTATTAATATGCAAATACAAACTAAGCATGAAATTAACTTTTCATTCGTTAATGTATTAGTTACTGTACATGAATATGTATGTATTAGCAAATGTACCATAGGTTAAACTTATAATTAGTTACCCATTAACAAACACATTCACTTTTTATTTTTTTCATTCAAATATGATTCGGCATCAACTAATGTAGTTCTTCGCGTGAATTAAGGACACACAAATATGTAAACAAAGCTGTGGCTACCGATTAAATTCTCAGTAGTGGTTATACAATAGTTAACTACATTAGTTAATGCTAATTCATGTCACCTTATTGTAAAGTGTTGCCTTCACTAACTGCCATTGAAAACACTTGCTTCTGTGTGATTTTTGTGGAATGGTGATTTTAAGGAAAGGTGCTTATTTGATTCTGCAGTGTTTCTGAAATGCGTGCGCTCGTATTGTCCTGCCAGGCCACCAGTTACTTCTGAGATGTGTTGTAATGTCTTGGCCACTTGAAGTATGTTCCAGAAGGCAGGGCTAAGGCTGTCAAGCGGTATTGGGTTTCAGTGATCTTCTGACAGAATGCTTTCACCCTCCCCTCCTCCAGCTTCCCCCATACACAACAGACACTCAGTCCAAGATAAGACACACTATACTCGTATTTTAAAATGTTCTCCGAGTCAAATATTTCTGCTAATGTCAATTACCTTCTTCATACAAATTTCCATTATGATCTCATTGCTGTAACGTGAACTTATAGAAAATTGTCTTTATCTGTGAGAATGACTGCAAGGCTGCTGTTTCTGAATGGTACTGTGTGCTACACATAAAAAATATTCTAGTAGCATTAAGACTATGAAAAAATGGCTTCATCCTTCCCATATTATATTTTCCGCATATGCAGTGGCAAGGCGTACTTTTCATTCATTCATGTCTGAAGCATATTTTCTGGATGCAATCTTTAGAAAAATGGATGGAATATTCAATGGAATGCTACAAATTTTTTCCACTGTGTCTAAAACAGGAGTTAGTACATTTCTATTGAGGGAGAGGGAGAGGTCTTCTAATATTACAGATGGATAGTGTACCTCAGAATAACATTTCTCACAAATAAAACTGAGGAAAATCTATAAATCATACTTTATTTGTACAACCAATATACTGAAGTAAGACCTGCTCCTTAATTTCCCTGCTCTTCAGATAGAACTTTCATTTTCTTTGACTGTTCACAAAGGCACTTAAAATACAAGCAGGCATGTATGCATAGGATCAGAAAAGACTATTACGAACTCCGATTACAAAAGTCACACCAGGGTAGACCCTTTGCAAAAGGCCTACTGCCACCCTTCACCTACCCAACTCTGACATATTCTCTGTGATAGCAGGAGGCCCATATGCTAACGCACTGAGCACGCTCAGTCTCCAGGCAGTACTGCAGATACTCACCATGCACGATGACTGTATTTTTGTTTAGAACAGCCCTTCATGCGTATTTTACTAGTTATGGATTTGATGCTTTAACTTGCGGAAGAACCTATGCACTTGTAAGTCGCTTTGCATTGAAAGCGTCGGTCAAATGACTAAAATGTAATGTAATGTAAATGTAAAATGCGCTCACAAATGTGCTTTTCTCCCCCCAAAGCACCTGCGCATGGCAACCTGACGTGATGTGAATCATGTCAGCTCTGCTGTGCTCCAAGCACAGGGCCAAGCTGGATCTGAGGGCCGGCCTGGAACAGGTGAGGAAGGAGGTCAATCGACGACAAACAGGTCAGTCAATATGTCGCCCGGTGTAGCTTCTTCTGTGGGTGTCGGTCAATAGTAAATAAATAAAATAAAATGAAGAGGGATACGGTAGCTGTATAACCCCATAAGGCAGCTACTAAAGCAGATTCACCATGTCTGTAGGAAAGTACCCTCATCCTACATCTAGGGCAGTCTTTAGGACAGGCTCTGTATTTGTTTGCAAGGATGTGTTAGTTTACTATGAAGACCCAGACCAGTAAATCAAACACACAATGAAAGTGCAAAATACATATAAATTTGTCTAATTTGCACACATAATGACAAAGAACATTTGCCTCACAGTATGTACACTCAGTGACCACTTTATTAGGTAGACCTGTATTCCAGCTTGTTAATGCAAATATCCAATCAGCCAATCATGCGGCAGCAAATCCGTGCCCTATAATTTGGTGGTGGCTCGCTGATGTTGTATCCTCTGTTTGCCCGTGCCAACTGCTGCTGACCGGTTCACAGGGTGGCATATTTATCGGCCACAGCGTTGCCAATGAAAATGTACTAGTGCTAATGCTGCACAGGGATATCCAGACCTTGTGCAGGTACACGAAGTGTGAAAAGGGCACATCAAAAAAGTTTTATCGCACCTAATTATTACACAGAATATACACTCACTGAGCACTTTATCAGGTAGACCTGTACACCAGCTTGTTAATGCAAATATTTAATCAGCCAATCATGTGGCAGCAACAAAATGTATGAAAGCATGGTCAAGATATTCAGCTGTTTTTCAGACCAAATGTCAGAATGAGGAAAAAATGTGATCTAAGTGACTTTGACTGTGGAATGTTTGTTGGTGCCAGATAGAGTGTTTTGAATATCTCAGAAACTGCTGATCTGCTGCTGAAAAAATGCCTTGTTAATGAGAGAGGTCAGAGGAGAAGGGCCAGACTGATCAAAGGTGACAGGAACGTAATAGTAATGCAAAGTGAATAGGCTGCAGCCGCAGAAAAAGAAACCAAATAAATACCAAATAAAGTGCTCAATGAGTGTATTTCACCAAAATGAATGAATGAGAATGAATGGCAGCAACAATAAAAATACTGGCATTAAGCATTTAAAATAAATTAAATCACAGTGGCACATTGGGCAGGTGCCCGAGCACCCTGATATAGCACACAAATTTTGGGGTCTCAATCTTTTATCTGTCTTTCGGCATGCTTTTGGATAAAATGTATTGCACGTTGTTTAATGAAAAGAGAAAAGATTAACAAATCACAATGACATCGGCGCCTCCATGGCATTGCTAATTGAAGGCGATGCTTTGAAAGACCCTTAATGAAGAAGTCATTGTCTTGTGTAACCCATCCTGCCTAAAGGTGTCCACTAAATAAATAGGTAATAAAACAAGAATAACAGAGCTGAAGGGAGTGTTATTTATAATGGGGGGCCAGGGGGAGGTAGATAACGTTTCAGAGGCTCCTGACCCCATTGGTCTGAGGAGGAACACAGTTCCTTAAACAGAGCCATCGGGTTTTGCTGAGCCATCACAGAATGCCATTAAAATCCTTCCGGCATGCCCGTGGCCTGAGCCATTCCCTGGGGCTGTTCCGCTTGCTGGCATCGTCTGTGGTAGGTAAGCTCCTCTCTGCTTTTCTGGCCTGCTTCCACTGCTGTCTGCACCCTGCTGTGGCTCTTTAGGCACGGCGGGTGTGTTGTAGCATCTCTGAGATGAATGGCTTAGCGTCTCTTCACAGCTTGGCATTTCTGTAGCAGCGATAAGGCCACAGACACTGATGCGCAGGCATCTGATGTCAGCGCTGCTGCATTTGCACCATAATCTAAGTTTATGTTACTTATGGGTTTATCATTTTTGCTCTGTCCACTGTAGGTGAAGCATGTTTAGTCTCTCGAGGTGAGGAATAGTTGCGAGTTTGTCAGGAATCTGCCTGTGTGACTTTGTGTTTGAGTGTCTACACCTTTGGAACATTTGTTATACAAATTGTGTGTACAATTGTTTTTGATAAAACTTTGAAAAACTATATTTTAAAAATAAATGTGAAAATATTTAATTCATTATTATTCGCATAATTTATCTTCTGTAAACTGAAGACAACTCAATGTACACAAGTTCTTTGATGTTCATCAATCAGATCAAATCCAAAAATCAGAACAGAACAGAACAGAGACTGTGAAAGCAATATTCTGACTTAACCTATCATGTTAATAATAGTTGCTTATGCTGGTCGAGGTCTGGTGGTCAAACAAATGGGTTAGCTAACTATATTGCTTAGGCTCGTCTGTTGGTGAACAACTGGTTGACTAGCTAAAAGTGTCAAAAACACATCTTAAACCTGCTTGACCAGTTACTGGTTTTATTTGGACTTTTCAGCAGGGGGTGCATGCAGTTATTGTATGTATGGACAGTATTTGATTAAATTAGTGTGCTACTGGATGTCTGTGGCTCATTTTCAGTATAATGTATCATTCTGTAAGATGCTGTGCTCCTGAGATTCAGTGGATTAGATCTGTTTCCTAATTCTAATTTTTATTAAATCCCATTTACCTACCCTGTTTACCATTGGCTTCTTTCCAAAATACCCTGAAACTGGAGCAGTAGTGGAGTTGATTGTGAGGCACGCTGTGTCCCTGGTCAGGTACCAGTGGAAACAGAGATGGAGGTCTCTACCAAAGGTCAAAGCTAAAGTCACAGCCTGTAGAGTCTGTACACATTGCTTTGATGGTGTCATTTGCTGGATCAAATAAATGTGCCATTACATAGTGTGACCAATAAACTTTGATTGCGCAAAATGCAATCTCCATATCCATTCATATATAAAATTACATTTTGTTTTTATGAATATTTATAGATTATTTGGTAGCACATTGCAATAAGGTTCCACAAAAAAAATGTAAACTAACTAACAACTACATTAGTAATTGGCAATTCATATTGGAATGCAAAAGTCAGTTAATGTATTGTTAATGGTTAACAAATTATAAGTTCATCCTATGGTTTGCTAATGTATAAATATTCATGTAAGAAATACGTTAGTTAGTTGTTAACAAATGCATGAATTAATAAAAATGTATTTCATGCTTAAATAATGTATTTGTCCATCAAGTTGTTAACATGATTGGATAGTTAATGCAAATTCATGGACCTTATTGTAAAGTGTGATTCTTTTCATTATTTAATTGTTGTTTGTACCGTGCTGTACTGTTTGTGCACAATTAAATTTTTTGTATGTATGTGGGCATACACTTTTCCGATTCCAAACCACTGATCAATGGTGTATTGTGCATAATGACTTACAATATGTGTGATAATTTGTAACCCTGTCTCTCATAATGATCATATTTAATGGTGGGTTCAGCCCCCATTGCCCTGGTGACAGTGCTTCAGACGTGTTCTACATGCCTGCTCACAAGACAAGCAAGCAAACTAGCATCATAACAAGATGACAGCTGTACCTCCAGTCTGGTCATCCAAGTTTAGCACTGTTTAGCTTTCAACAAAATATGCTGTTCTTCAGTCAAGGCATGGATTATGTTTCCCTCATGTTTTGACAAGCAGTCACTATCCCAGTGCTGTTACTATGCTTGTCCAATAACTTATCTCACAACACTGACTGTTTCAATTAATTCAATGGCTAATTTATAAAACTACACCTAGCTGTTTCAAACAATGTTCTTTCCAATGCAGAAAACATGTTGCTGCCATTTTGTATATTTGCTCAGGCTATTGAATATCTGTGTTGTGCCCCTGAGTAATTATAAAGATGACAGTTTGACATGCTTAAAATAAAATGGGCCCCACCTGTTCTTTTTCCCACAGAGGTTGAAACAAGTAAAAAGCCAACATGTCTGAGTAAGTACTCCACTCAGCTGATCTGCTTGAATTTAAGAAGACCTCACATACAGTGAGCTCCAGAATTGACAAATATGTATAAATATGCTTTATTTTCCAACATGTGTAAAGCAGCGTGATTTATTAATGATTCAATGGAATCAACCAAAGTCTTAAAGTTTTAAGATAAAATATATTTCCCTAAAAAACAAACATTGGCATTCCTGGTTTAATACTTTGTGCAAACACCCATGGCAAAGATTACAGCCTTGAGTATTGTCCTTCAATTTGTGATAAAGTTAGAAAATACATTCAAAGGGATTTTTGACCATTCCTCCTTTCAGAACTTTTCAGAATCATTGATATCCTCAGGATACCCCCCTCTTCAGTTCAGACCACCGTTTTTTCTTGGGATTTAAGTCTGGAGACTGAGATGGCCATTGCAGAACATAGTTGTTGTTTTTACTTAACCATTTTTAAGTCTGGGACCGAATTGTTGATCAAATGCTGCCCCCATGTGGCCAAACTGCCTGGCCAATCCAAAGCTTTTTGTGAATCTTCATAAACATGGAGGTGATGGCTCTGTAGTAATCAATCTGTGTACTGTATATTTTCTTTTTAATTCATTCGAATTCGTTCTCATTGAACCAATCTTTTTGGTGAAGGAAATGAACGAAACTAACTATTTCTTTAATTTATTTTAAGACTTAAAAAAAAAAAACCTACACTGAGTGAGCACTTTATTAGGTATTTATTAGACGTATTTTTAGAAATCTACTGCTGTAGCCTATCAACTTAGAGTTATGATGCGTTGTGTATTTAGAGATGGTCTTCTGCATACCACGGTTGTAATGTGTGGTTATTTGCTTTACTGTCACCTTCCTGTCAGCTTTGACCAGTCTGGCCCTTCTCATCTGACATCTCTCTTTAACAAGGTGTTTCTGTCTGCAGAACTGCTGCTCGATGGATTTTTCTTTTCTTTTTTTTCACCATTCTTTGCAAACTCTAGAGACTAGAGTGCGTGAAGCAGTATCTGAGATAAACAAACCACCAACAATCACTCCATGGTCAAAGTCACTTTTTCCCCATTCTGATGGTTGATGTGAACAGTAACTGAAGCTGCTGACCTGTATCTACATGATTGTATGCATTGCACTGCTGCCACACAATTCGCTGATTAGATAATCGCATTAATAAGTAGGTGTAATAAAGTACAAATTCTCCTGAGTGTATATACTGTATTGTTTGCTTCTTATGTAGCAACATCCTTGTGCATGTATTTTGTCTATTTTTTCACTGGAGGATAGGTAAGGTGGTTTTGATGAGTTTTGGCATAAGGACCAGCACTTTTTAAAATTCAAATCCTATCCTATTATTATTTATCAAAATAGGAAAAAGATGACATCAAGTCGGAGGCATCATCTGAAGGTAAGTAACTTGTTTCTCTCACAAACATGCTGTTTGTTGTACACCTGCAGAGAATCAGTCCAGTTCTCTCACCAGTAAAACACTTACTGACCTATGCTCCTGTGTGACTGAAAAGTTAAAAGCACTTAAAAGCCTACTATCGCTGAGCCCTATTACACAAATTATATTGAATGTGGGCTATCGTATTATAGTGCTGGAGTCTGCAGCATTGGCCCTGCTGGGATAGGACAGGCTTATATTAGCCTTTCTCAGGTTCCTGCTGCATACGTGCCACCAAGCTGCTCTCCAAACTCCTATGATTCCCATGTGCCTTCAGCAAGACATGCAGCTCTCCTCTGATTAGTCTGAGCTCTCCCGTTCTCATGTGTGGCTTGTGGAGTGCCAGCTTTCAGGCAGGAAAAAGTTCCATATATCTTAGAAACTTCGGGATCTCTTTTTTCTGTTGAGCATATCTAGCACAACCAGTCAAGTCGGCTTCATAGTGTATGTCACACTTCTTTCCTCGTAGAACTGCCCAATGTTTAGAGGGAAAAGCTATGACTGACTTGGTTGACAGAAAACCTAAATGTCATCCTTTAAAAGTTAATTTCACGACTTCAGTTCTTGCAGGTTTAGAAGGATGTTGCTCAGGCTGGGATATGTTAATAACACACTGTCCTCAGAGCCTGATGCTGTCGATCGCCAAAGACCTGCTGGAGGCTGAGGCAGCTGAGGCAGTGGAGGAGAGGAACAGGTACATGGAGGAGAACTGCCCCGCCCTGTCCTTACCTGACTCCATACAGGAGCTGCAGGTATGATCCTGACCAAACTATAAATGCTACCTATCCTCCTGAGACCCAGGTCATTTTTACAAATATTTATTTTGTTTTTAGATGTGAAGCCCCTCATGGACCTGGCTTGTAACTCTCTCACTCACTCACTCACACCACGTTTAGTTAGTAACTGAAGTTTATCCACAAGGGGGAGCTGTTAGCACTGATGGTGCTTTGCATCAATGACACTGTGTGTCCTTGTTACCGAATGTCCCTTGTTGTGTGTGTTTCGGCATGGCAGAATATACACATGGTTCTTGAGAATAAGACCAGAGACTCATGTCAGGAGACTGAAATAAATAGCCGTTTCTTACCTATGGTCCAGAATTTTGTATCACCAAATTATTACACAGTCACATACAGTTTTACAGGTTCAACTAGTCAATTTTGAACCTCAATATCTCACCCGTTTCAAAACCAATTGCAATGACATTTCGCAGGTCTACCGTGGTAACTACTGGTTTTAGTATTGGTACGTCGCGCCATTTCTGTGCTATGGATACCATTACAAAATTAGCTTTAAAAAAGTAACTTTTCTTGCGCTAAAGTGACTCAATCCAGCGGATCATGACACAAGAACACTCATTCTGTGGGTGATTCAGAAATGTACGTGTTTATCGTTAATTCCATGACTGCAATTTATTTGAATGACCTCATAATTCTAAATTTCAACGATGAATTGTCTTGACTTAACCTGGGGAAACTTGATAATTGTACTTTCTGTTAAGCAACGTTATCGCGTGCAGATTGTGGCTAGATAACACACAGCAGCCAGTCTCACTGTCTGTCCAAAGTGGAAAGCAAGCATTCAGTTTGTGAAAATGTGTCGCCTACAGTAAAGCAAAGAGACCAGCTTGTTCGGTGTACAAAAACCTACAGCTAAATTGCTAGCTATATTATCCAGCTTGCTCTAGTTAAACGGAAAAATTGCAGTGAAAACGTTAAACGTTAAACTAGCTAGCTATCTTATAATTTAGCTTTTAAAAGTAGTTGAAAGCCAAACGTCCTCCCCGTTAAATATTTGCATTAACAAGCTGGTTTACCGGTCAACCCAGTACAGTGGTCACTGCGTGTATATTGGCTCTAACTTTACTTTGCAAAATAGCCAATTCACTTTACAGTTTGTTTGTGAATTATTTGAGAGGTTTGAATCTTGAACAATCTGCCTAGTGGTGAGCACATGTTTGACAAAGAGTAGGAATTATGCATGGCCGTAACAGTTCTGAGATCTGTGCTCAGACCTTGATGGAGAGCAGCCTCTGGTTAGCGTTAGGGCTCATCAATATAATTTTCTGTCTTTTAAGGCTTTCATCCAATACAAACTCATCCAATTTCATTTAAAACATAGTTTTTTTGTGATTAATACAGTAATGCTTTGGTTTAATCATAATGTCTGTCTTCAGGAACTCTGCAAGAAGCTCCACCAGAAGATTGATACGGTTGATGAGCAGAGATACGACATGGCGAGCAAAGTCGGCAAGTGTGACAAAGAGGTAGAATCGGTCCTATCTGTGATCCTATCCATCACCTTCCCAACCATATCTTTCCCAACTGCTATCTGCCTAACCACCCACCTCCCCTTTCCAGCCATCACCTGCCCAACTGTTACCTGTACCTTCCCAAATGTCATCATCACCTTCCCCACCACGCCCTTCCCAACCATTACCTCCCCACCTTCTGTGTTCCTTATACTTCTGTTTCTGTAAACCTACATTATATATGTACCCGGTTGTGTCCACAGGCATGTCTCTCTAGGTCTCTGATCATTGTGCTCTGCTCCTGCCCAGATTGAGGATCTGAAAATGAAAGTGCAGGACCTGAAGGGCAAGTTCAAGAAGCCAGCTCTGAGGAAAGTGCGTATGTCTGCTGATGCCATGCTGCAAGCTCTGCTGGGCTCCAAACACAAGGTCAACATGGACCTGAGGGCCAACCTGAAACAGGTCAAGAAGGAGGTCAAAGAGGAGGTGGGTGTCCTTCCATGCAGTGTGTGATATTCCCACCTGCATAGCCTTTATTCCTATTATAACTTACCTATAACTTTGTATTTATGTTTTCATTCAAGTTAAAGCTCACTCTTCCACACCAAGCTGTCAATATGCAGTGTGCTAATGTGAATAGCTGGCTTGCATGTATTATTTTAGTTGTGTCTGTAGCGGCTGTATCCCTCTAGAGATTCCTTTTATGTTCCAAAATTTGGCCAATGTTGCTTCAGTCAGACTGCAATGTATATATATGCCACATGCATACCAAGTGTCTAAATTAAATTAATACAACAAATATGTTTTTCTTTCTATAATCACTGCCAGGGTTTCAGCTGCATTATCATTATCACCAGGCTCTAATTTCTGTGATTGATGTGAGAAGTGTTAAGTGTTATTATACGATGGGTTTTGGGTGTGAGATGTTGCTAGGTTGCATTACACAAACACACACACACACACACACACACACTCACACGTTTAGAATGCGACCATGGGACTTTTTTATGGAACATCAAGGCACTCACAAGAGAAGAGATTCACATTTTAAGTAGGTGGTTCTGATCCATGGTGCTTTTCCATCCTCTTTCTGACAGGAAAAGGAAGCTATTGGTGACTGGCGTAAGAACATTGAGGATAAGGCTGGCATGGGTGGCAGGAAGAAGATCTTTGAGGCAGAGGCCTAAATCAACCTCCATTGCTGGACTATATATTTTCTGATTATTTGACAATGAACCAAGTTGGATTGTTGGTATATTTGTATTACTGCTGGCCAGATGTCCCTCCATTTCAGCTTCATTCATTTCCTGTGACATATACAGCAGATAGTAACAAAAGGCAGATGTATGGAACAAATGTTACTATTTTGCAAATTTATACAGTACTTCAGCTCCCATTTCCCCACCAGAAATATTTTTGGTGGGGAAATATCTCTGCAAATTTTGTTTTTTTTGCTGAGAAGTATCATGGTATTAAATACATAACAATAAATGAATAAATAAATAAATAACTTTGTTTTTTGTTCCTTTAAAAATGTTACTACAGTGAGTAAAGTATCAGAACACAGGTCAATGGTCAAATTCTCAAAGGCAGAAAACCTGGCCAGGAAATCATGATGTGGGTATTATGGGTGGGCCTGTAGCGTAGTGGTTAAGGTAAATGACTGGGACCCGCAAGGTTGGGGGTTCTAGTCCCGGTGTAGCCACAATAAGATCTGCACAGCCCTTGAGCAAGGCCCTTAACCCTGCATTCCTCCAGGGGAGGATTGTCTCCTGCTTAGTCTAATCAAATGTAAGTGGCTTTGGATAAAAGCATCTACCAAATGACATGTAGTGTAATAATCCCTGTATATAGTATCTGAGAACACGTTTCATCTTACTCAACTCTCTTGCTGATGCTGAGAGGAGAAAGAGATCATTCACATTTTAGGGTTTTCCTGTCTTTTTGGACACCACCATGGAAACCTGGAGCGAAAAATAACCCATCCAGCAGAAGACCTACGGTGTGTATTGTAATTATATACAATCTTTTTATTTTAATTAAAATGAAATGTGTTGTGGTTGCATAGGAAACTTACTTTTTCAGGGCTCAAATGAATTGTTTCTTGAACACTTCAGAATATCATGTAATTTCCAGCATTTTACCACAGGGTGGTGATAATGAGCTACTCACGTTGGGATAGGTCCTCAATACTTGTACAGTGTTCAACAGATAAGTCTACACAGATTTTATTTGTTTCTTATCAAGGTAAGTATGAATTTTATCTTTGTATTTAATTTCTATTACAATTCCCCCAACCCCCAGAACAATTGTCACCCTTCCAGAATGTCAAAAAAATTATGTATCTAAAAAATGGCTTCCAAATAATCATGTACCCGAAAACTACATGCCTTTGAGAAAAAGAAAGACATGAAATATAAGCTTCTTCAAGAAAACCCAAATCCAAAAGATCTTACATCGCCCCCACATTACCATAATACATTAATCAGTATAAGGTAAGTAATTTCCATGATGAAAAGTACGGTTTTTGAATGAATGTCTTTGAAGAACCCATTGTCTTAAAGGGTTATTTATAATTCCGGATGAGAGAAGAAATGGTTATTTATGGCATTTAAGTGACCTTTGAACTGTTGAGTTTCTTCCTTAAAGAGCGGACATCCTGGGCCACAACAGAGGGCCTGTAGTCATATATACACCTCAACCTTTCAGCTGTCCTCGTCTAACCCTCCCAGCCACCACCAGGCCTGCGACACTGCTTACTTCTGCTCTCTGGTGAGAACCTTTCTATTATATTTAATACGCTGTATGCACTGATGAGCTGCCACTTCGTGTATGTACAATCTCATATGCTGCAAAGTTCAGTTGAGTCATATTCATCGGTTTTCTTCATCAAGTGTCCCTTTATGTTGTATTTTTTTAACATTTTATTTTACCTTTATTTTGCCAGGAAATAGTCCCATTGAGATTTGCATCTCTTTTACAAGGGAGCCCTGACAAAAAAGGCTTAAAATATAGCAAATAACACAGATGTTGCATTACACACAGCAAGACACAGAAGAACATAGACACTACGCAAATAATTTAGGCTAAAACAAGTAAAAACATTTATGTAAAACAAGTGCATACAGTGTCCATTACATCGCACGTATCTAGATGTATCTATCCTCCTGCTTTTCTGTTCACTTTGTGATAAAATGCTGAATGCCAAGGCCTTAATATTTTTAAATGGAAAATTATACAGTAAGTCGATAAATTACATTGAATTATGGAAAAATTGGAAAAGAAACATAGAAGCGCTAAAATCTTTCGATTCTGTGCAAGGGATTGTTCATGCAATGTGTCAACGCTGTAAACAGTCACTGGCTGCTTGAAAAGACTGTTATTCAGTGAGTTGAGTTCAGTGTAGGCCTTCCAGCCTTTATCAGATAATGTGCACTTAATGATGCGGGAAACCTTTTTGAGAGTCTCCTGAACTAATATGAGGGTTTGCTCAGGGGTTGGAGAACCTCAATGTTTATTTTACATTATTTGGCTGTCATCAGTTCTCTTTTATTTGATCATACAGGAGAATTTCAGAACATTTCACACAAACAGGATGGTGTAGAGATGTTGTTTGAAGTACAATAGATGGTCTATGATTACAAGTGTGGAACATTAGTGATGCCAGTCAGTTATTTTAAGTGTCAATGTTCTTTTTTCTTGTTCTTGTATAATGTATATGGCCATGCATTTTTGTCATGAGGAAATGTTGGAGTGATGACATTGTATTATAATGAAACACTGGGGTCAAAGCTACTGTCAGTATTTGCTGGATTAGTTTTTTAGGGAGAATGTGTGATTTTAGTGAATTTGGGCTGTTGTTTACTCAGAGTGTGCACTGATGGAGGGATTCAGGACAGCTGCGGCCCCACTAAATATAGGCACACCTCTTCTGGGGATTGAATTTCCTGTGGCAATGCGCATTTTAACATCTATTCTCCTCTGAAAAACAGATGCACATTTTATCATCTATTCTCCTCTGAAAAACAGATGCACATTTTAACATCTATTCTCCTCTGAAAAACAGATGAGCATTTTAACATCAATTCTCCTCTGAAAAACAGATGCACATTTTAACATCTATTCTCCTCTGAAAAACAGATGAGCATTTTAACATCAATTCTCCTCTGAAAAACAGATGCACATTTTCACATCTATTCTCCTCTACAAACAATATCCAGGCCTAATATTTAAATCGAGTGTTCTGTAGTATAATTTCTTTACCATTTTGGTCAAATCACACTGTGGAACACAACTTCTTATAGAGGTCATTTTATATGAACTAAAGAAAGGCCTTTTTTCTTTTTTACAGGGTGTGAAAGAAACAGCCAGCCAAGATGTCTGAGTAAGTGTCAATCTGTCTCAAAATGATATGTAATAATGATATTGATGAATATCATGCAACTTAAACACTATTTGTAATTTTCAAATATTGATTTCTCAAAGTACATTGAAGTCATAGTCTTCCTCTCGAACCCACAATTTGAAAATGGATTGGAATTGGAAAAATCGCCATTTTAACATTGCACTTTCATATGTATGGAGTCCGTTTCTTTGTTTTTACATCATGTATATATTGTATTTACTTAAACAGGTTACCTAATTGTGATGAAAGGAGTCATTGTCAAGATAACATGTTCAGCAAGAAAATATATATAAAAAATATATCTGACGATATTTCACAACATCAAATACAGCAAATATGCTAGGATTAATCCATAATGTGGTGTGCTTTAAGGTACTAGGTCATACTGTTAATAACAAGCAACCAAATGCTTTCAATTCATGCATTTTTTTTTTACTGCCATCTCTGATCCAATATATTTTCAATAAAATATACATTTTATATCACAATTTATCGCAGGATAAATGAACTTAGTGATTATACGTCAAAGCAACTATTGTAATCAAAAGATTCCCACAAATAGCTCCATATGAGTTCAGCTCATTTTCTAGCATCTAACACAGGTTAGCTTAGAAAAGTCACATTCAATGCACTCTTGCCTCCTCCAGTTTCAGCCCTATGAAGTACATTCTTCCCAAACTGTAAGAGCTGGGCCATAAACCAACCTTAGGCAGCCGTGTGTCCACTGTATTGGGGTAGGCTGGGGTAGGCCCCTGACCCTCCTGCCCCTTGTCAATCAAGCCACCCAGACTCTGAGCTATTTCCACCATGCAGGCTTGTTCATTAATTCAACCTTTATGTCTAATGTTAGATTTTCCATTTCAGTTTATTGTAAAGCGCTGCAATAAAGCCAAGTTTTTTTTTAGTTCAGAAATCACAACGCTGAGTAAAATATAGAAATGTTTACTACAACACTTCTAAAAAGGAAAATATAATATCAATTGAATTACTAGCACTATCGCCTCACAGCAAGAAGGTTGAAATCCCAGCTGGGGCCTCTCTGTTGTGGAGTTTGCATGTTCTGAACACATGGGTTTCCTTCAGGAACTCTCTGGTTTCTAAATTGAGGAGAGTCTAAATTGCCCATAGGTATGAGAGTGTGAGTGAATGGTATCTATGCCCTGTGATGGATAGGTGACCTGTCCAGGGCATACTCCTGCCTCTCGCCCAGTGCATGCTGGGGTAGGCTCCAGGCCCCAGTGACCCTGACTCTAACCCTGGCTAAGTGGGTTAGATAATGGATGGATTGAATTACTTGAAAATGCCACCTTGCATCCTATTACAGGCTTACCAATATTACATTTAAAGGTTATCATATAGCAGGGACCTCGAACTCCTGAAGGATCACAGAGTCTGCAGGTTCTGTGTTTCAGCAGTTAAGTAACTGGCTGTTTACAAGGCCTGTATTGAAAGGAAACTACAGAAACCTGGAGATGCTGCATTCCCAGAGGATTTTCATTTCATTTTATTGTCTTTCAACAGGAAAAAAATGACGTCCAGCCGGAAGCATCATCTGAAGGTAGAGTGTGTGTGAATGTTTGCGAGTGTGTATGTGTGAGTGTGTGTGCACGTGGAATCTGTTCTAGTGTCCCCTAAAATTTCCCCTCAAAATGACTGAATCTTTTTTGATATCCATTTTTTCCAAAAGGAACCAAGTAAAAAAAAAAAAAACATATTCCTGTATAAAAATGTTTTTTTGCATGGTAAAAACGTTGTGTCTCATGCTCATTTCTGGCTGTTTTTGCAGAGCCTGATGCTCTCCATCGCAGCGAGCATGCTGGAGGCTGAGGCAGCTGAGGCCGAGGAGGAGAGGAACAGGTACATGGAGGAGAACTGCCCCGCCCTGTCCTTACCTGAATCCATACAGGAGCTGCAGGTACTGCCCCGTCCCAGCCAATCAGCATCAGCCTTCCCAACCAATCAGCATGTCCGTATTCCGTCCAGATTGTCCGCAAACCTTACATCCTCATGGTGTTAAGATTATTTTTGAATCGCAAAATTAATGTAATATATATTGTAAAATATTGTGAAAAAAAGAATTGACGATGATTATATCATAATGACATTATTTGGTATGTATTTCCCCATTACTGTGACATATGTACAGGTCATACATAGCTGGAAAATACTGCAATTGACATGCGTGTCACTCAATTGTTTTGTTTTTCCTGAATGTCTCATGGTAGGCTCTGTGCAAGAAGCTTCACCAGAGAATCGATGCCGTTGATGAGGAGAGATACGACATACATGCCAAAGTGACCAAGTGCAACAAGGAGGTAGAGTCCTTCTGATCTCGCCTGCCCAGTCCCCTTTCCAGTATGTCTCGCAGAGTCACTGATTCTCCTGTATGCGTCTCATCTCTGCCCAGATTGACGAGCTGAAGATTAAAGTCATCGACCTGAAGGGCAAGTTCAAGAAGCCAGCTCTGAAGAAAGTGCGTATGTCTGCTGATGCCATGCTGCAAGCTCTGCTGGGCTCCAAACACAAGGTCAACATGGACCTGAGGGCCAACCTGAAACAGGTCAAGAAGGAGGTCAAAGAGGAGGTGGGTGCATTTCCTCTGGAGACAGAGCATTATACAACGCGGAGCAGTATCTGCGTAACACCTGGTTAATATGCCTCGCATATTCCTTTCCATGTATGTATTTACATGAATTTGGTGTGTGTTACATCTCATGCCTATTTGTGGTTATTGGTCTTTTATGAATAATCTTTTATAAAGGCATTATGAAAGGTATTATGAAAATATCAATATACACTCAGTGAGCACTTTATTAGGTATTTATTAGACAGATCTTTTAGACTTCTACTGCTGTAGCCTATCCACTTACAGTTATGATTGTGTGTTCAGAGACGCTCTTCTGCATACCACTGTTGTAATGTGTGGTTATTTGCATTTCTGTCACCTTCCTGTCAGCTTTGACCAGTCTGGCCATTCTCCTCTGACGTCTCTCATTAACAAGGCATTTCTGTCTGCAGAACTGCTGCTCACTGGATTTTTTGTTTTTTTGCACCATTCTTTGCAAACTCTAGGGACTAGTGTGCGTGAAAATCGCAGGATATCAGCAGTTTCTAAGATACTCAAACCACCCTGTCTGCCACCAACAATCATTCCACGGTCAAAGTCACTTAGATCCATTTTTTCCCCATTCTGATGGTTGACATGAACATTAACTGAAGCTCCTTACATACCTACATGATTGTATGCAAAGCACTGCTGCCACACAATTGGCTGATTAGATAATCGCATCAATAAGTAGGTATAATAAAGTAAAAATGTTCAGAATAAAGTGCTCGGTGAGTGTATATTTTCATATGAAGGACCACTCATAGAAACTTTAACATAAAAATGGTTGTCAGACTATAAATACAGTATATAACATCTCCCCCTCTCTGCTCTGACAGGAAAAGGAAGCTATTGGTGACTGGCGTAAGAACATTGAGGATAAGGCTGGCATGGGTGGCAGGAAGAAGATCTTTGAGGCAGAGGCCTAAATTATCTCCCTTTGCTGGTTTATTCTTTGCTTTGCTCTGGGTATTTTGTTCTTTATTTGGGACTGTGTTTTGCTCTCTTTCGTTCTCGCCCTCTCTGTTTTCATGATTTATTCTGATCCATTTTACACTTGGCCATAATTGTATTGAGGTACAGTGGAGTGGAACAAACTAAAGTATATTTATTTAACTTAATTTTTCCTCTTAGCACCTTGTATACCTTGCCATAGGTATACAGGTATACAGTCATCACTAAATCAGTTGTTGCTAATAAATATTTTGATGGAACCTTCAAAGTACTGATATAGAATCACTTATTCATTGATGTTAATTAATTCTTCTGTTACATTTATGAGGAATGAAGTTTAATCGAAGTATAGAATACTTGCATATTATTAATGGTAAAGCAGTTGAGTTTCAGAGATTTCCATTGAATTAAAAACATGATGTTGTGTTATGTTGTTAATCAGAAGGTGCCCAAACCATGTAAACAGATTACATCTGGTGTGGCTTTCCATGTACCTGTATATGCGATATACTGTACAATACATATACAGTAAATGTGACCACATGCGTAAAACGGCATGTAATGAGGGTAAATAGGTAATAAAATGTGCAAATTAAGAAAAAGGACCTAACTTGTTTTACTTGTTTAGATGGAAATATTTGTACAACCATTTGTGAGCCCACTGATTTGGTTATGTTTTGCCATGACCTACAAACATCATCCATTGTTTTGATACCCAAGATGTGTGTGTGCAACACCAGGCCGCAGAGTAGTGCTAATCCTCTCTTCAACTCCAGCCTTTTCCTTCTTAAATAACTTTTTCAATGAATTCCAATAATTATTTATGAAAGGTAATTGTTCTCCTCTATTAGTTGTATCTTTGAGAAAATATTATTTCAACATCAATCAGATTTACAAAAGTTCACTGAATTATTTTAGACTACCTTATACATTATTGATTAATTTATGATGGCATTTATTCATTAATTCCTAAAAAAGCAGAAACTTCCTGACTTACTGACTGACTAGTTCCATAAATAAAAGGAATTAAAATGGATTAATGAAGCCAATTTTTTAGCAATTAATTATTTTAAGGCCCCAGGACTGCTGTGCGGATAAGGGTCATTCTGAAGTGTGGGAGAGGGGGAAGAGGGTATTTTGGGACAGTGCCATTTCATTGGCCCGGTCAGAAATGCACTTCCATTTCGAGAAGGGCAGGGTTTTTGCTGAGTCAGTGAAGAATGGTGTATAAACCCCCCGAGAATCCCACCAGCCCCTGGCATTTTCCTCCTCCCCGTCTCTTCGCCCAATCTGCCCTGATCTCTGCCTTCTCTAGTAGGTGAGCCCTCCTCTCTTCCATTGCGCCTGTGCTGCACTGGGTGCGGCGTTGCAGGGTCGTTCGGGTGAAAGGTGCCTCTCTCTGACCAGGGTTACTATAGAAACAATCTGCACTGAAAGAGAGAATCAGTTAAACTCATTATTGGTTACTTAACAACAGCAGCAACTTGTGGCTGTAGAAAAACGTGTTTTGATTCCAGTCAAAACGCACATACATGTACACACGCATCCATGCACAGGCACACACAAATTGTTGTGGTTTTGGGGCTTGTGAAAATAATCTGGGCATCATATGGCTTTGGGGTCAAATCCCTATCCAAACAATGGATTAAGTTTGGCCAGCAAATGTGACATGTATGTTGATGTAGGAATCATAGGGTAACACTTTACAATAAGGTTACATGAATTAACTAATTAACTAATGTTGTTAACTCACTAACTACTGAGAAGTCAATCTGTACAGCTTTCTTTATATATTTTTACATCATTAATTTGTGTTAACAACTACATTACTTCATGCTAGTTCATACTGGAATGAAAAAAAAAATCAATTAATGTGTTTGTCTGATGATATGCTAATGTATACATTTTCATGCAACTAATACATCAATAAGTAGTTATACATTCGTACAAATATGTTAACTAATGCAAACTTAATTTCATGCTTAATTAATGCATTTGTATGCCAACTAATTCATGCTAACAACTAAATTAGTTAATGGCACTTCATGTACCTTATTGTAAATTGCAACCAATCATAGTCTTTGCGTTAGGGTTCTGACTAATCTTTCTACCATTTCAGACTCGGACAATATTCCCTGGTTTGATATAGGTTTATGCGATCCAAAGTGTGTGAAAGCTCAGTGTAATACCTTACATATAGAAGGAATGCAGTCTTGTTGTGCTGTTGTGATGATGGACAGTGACATTCTTTTTTTAGTATTCAGTCTGTTCTAGTAACATTTCCCATCACTACTTTAAAGTCAGTTAAGTGACTAAAACATGTTATCAGCAATAACAATGCAAATTATTCATGATATGTGTGCCCATATGGAATATGCACACATTAAGAATTAAAAAGTCCATTAAGAATTAAAAAGAAGAAACTGATAAGAGACGCATCCTCCCATTGAGAGGAGCTGGTTGTCTCATTAGAACAGAAACAGGAAGCAATTGCATATGATGTCCTGTCCATACAACTGGTATTGCTCATATGTTTTTTTAATGTTGTTGGTAGCTAATAAAATTATGTTATGTGTTTTACAATGATTAAAGTACCATGTTTGGGAAAAGAATCAATAATTTGTTTACCAATTTACTGTAAGTAATCTCAGTGGATTTCTGTAGTAACATTGATTTTTCTTTCCATTGTACATAGATTAAACTGCTATAGTTCCTAGTGTGCATAATACAGCAAGGGTCTTCAGCTGTCATAATTTAAAGTCTTGAATGTACTGGAGCATCTCACTTTTAGACTAGGAGCTTATGTGCAGTTGTCCCAATAGCCTGCAAAAGGACATGCAACATACCAAATGCCAAACATCGAGGATATATGCAGTATTATATTATATAGCTGTACTGCTGTAAAATGTCTTCAATAGGAAGATGGCTTGCAATTTTTGGGATGTAATCTTTTCAGGTAGAAACACTAAAAATATTTTGTATTTTCTGAGGTCCTTCTATTTGGTAGATATTGGTAGGTCTACACAGCCACTCTTGGATCACATGTTCTCTCCTTTGGCTCACTCATGGTGAAATTACCTCCTGACTACAGTAACAGTCTGTCTGTCTGATAATAGCAGAATTGAAAGTTAAGGGATTGCTGTTGGATATTTAAATGTCCTCTGTGAAAGCGTCCCAAAGGATAAGGATTGTGGAATTAATTTTTGCTGTATGAAATTGTAAGGACGACATGAACTTTATATTTTAATTAATACTTAAATTTAAAGAACTCCGTGTATAGAGCCGTGTCTTGGCCCAGGAATATCCTTCAAAATTTATGAGTCAGATCTGGACCCTCATAAGGATGATTTAGGATGGACATCAGCTGCCCTGCTCCCAGGTGCTAATGACACCTCTGAGAAAGAGTGACACCGCAAGACAGCTGGGTTCTCATACCCTGCCTAAATTTAGAGAACTTGCATTCAGTTGTATTCAGTGCATGGCCATTCTCAGAATTATTCAACAATGCAAGATATTCCAGTGTGAATACCGGCCAGGCTGGAACATTATGATAGCATTTTGAAAAATATAAATATGACCCTATTTCACTAGGAATTCAAATATTTTAACTTACACGAGTGAATAAATCTGCTGCTGTAAATTTCAGAAACTATTACTAACATTATCTGATTTCCTTTCATAGGGTGTTAAAGAAATCTAGGCCAAGATGTCAGAGTAAGTATGCAGTTACATTTTTTTTCACAAGTGAACCAGATGTGCCTTTTTTGGTTTAAATGTTTTTCATTTGTTCATTGAAATATTCAGTAGGACTGTGGCTCCCAGTCATATCACTAGCTAAGTTTTACCACGCGGTGGTGAAAAGTAAAGAAAGGAACGTCTACCTTCAGTTTCCATCCCGTTGCCATGTTCTGGAGCCCCTATGTACAGTACCACCACATGCAACTCTCTTTACAAATCCATTTCATTCATTACTGTTTTTCCCTCTCCTCTACAGACATAAAAAGATGAGCACAAGCCGTAGGCACCATCTGAAGGTAAACAGCCCACTCCGATTTCATCAGAAATGTTTATAAACATGAATGTGTAAGTTAGTGTGTATTCCTGTTCATAGAGGTGCAGAGCAGCTAACGGCCACTTAGGCTGCACCCAGAAGGGGAATCTGAAAATAGAAAGATGTTAGTTTCCTGATACATATTGTACATATAATGAACACTGAAACAAGTCTCGGTGGCACGGATGGTGCAGTGGTTAGCACCGCTGCCTCACAGCAAGGAGGTCCTGGGTTCGAATCCCCGTCGGCTGGGGCCTCTCTGTGCGGAGTTTGCCTGTTCTCCCCGTGTCTGCGTGGGTTTCCTCCCACAGTCCAAAGACATGCAGGTTGGGCTGATTGGAGAGTCTAAATTGCCCATAGGTATGAGTGTGTGAGTGAATGGTGTGTGTGCCCTGTGATGGACTGGCGACCTGTCCAAGGTGTATTCCTGCCATTCGCCCAATGTATGCGAAATAATAGTAAATGCTCCTCTCTCTATGTTCCAGAGCTTGATGCTCTCCATTGCAAAGGGCTTGCTGGAGGATGAAAAGAAGCAGAGAGTAGAGGAACGGGCCCGGTACATGGAGGAAAACTGCCCTCCTCTGGAAATTCCTGAGACTATGCAGGAACTACAGGTGTGCGGCTGTCCAATCAGCAAATCCGTATTCAACTGTGCACTGCCTCACATAGGCGTGCTCATATCGCAAATATGTGAGGATAATTTATCATCAAAGTGTCATGCATAATGTATACTTGTGATGTGTAACACGATAACCTCATATACTGTACTTCCATCTTCAATGTTTATCCTGCATGCCTACCCACAGGAACTGTGCAAGAAACTTCACAAGCAGCTGGATTCTGTTGATGAGGAGAGATATGACATTGAATTAAAAGTTATCAAATCTACAAAGGAGGTAGAGTCATTCCATGTCTATGCCCTCTGTGTAAGCCATGCGTAGAAGCAATGTGGAAGGTGGTCTCACTGCGTCACTGATTCTCTTGTACGTATCGCTCCCTCTGCCCAGATCGACGAGCTGAAGATTAAAGTCGTTGACCTGCAGGGCAAGTTCAAGAAGCCAGCTCTGAGGAAAGTGCGTATGTCTGCTGATGCCATGCTGCAAGCTCTGCTGGGCTCCAAACACAAGGTCAACATGGACCTGAGGGCCAACCTGAAACAGGTCAAGAAGGAGGTCAAAGAGGAGGTGGGTGCATTTCTGGAGACAGACCAACAATGTAATGATAATAATAATAATAATAATAATAATAATAATAATAATACTAATAATAATAATAATCATAATACATTTGACATTACAGGAAAAGGAAGCTGTTGGTGACTGGCGTAAGAACATTGAGGATAAGGCTGGCATGGGTGGCAGGAAGAAGATCTTTGAGGCAGAGGCCTAAATTAGCCTCCACTGCTGGACTACCGTTTGTTTTGTTGAGCGTATAGAAGCACCGTGATCTCCACTGGGACCGTTTTCTGATGGATATTTGAAAGTTTAGACAGACGTTTAGTGAGGAAGACTAAAGCAGATAGCAGCCACAGTTACTAATCCACTTGCCTGAATATTAGGCTACTAATAATTACAGGTTTTGCACTTGCCCATATTGTCTTTCCAATTTTCGGAGACAATATACCTTGCTGAATATATTTGCAGGTTTAATGGAATTTGCTACATTCAAATAAAATATTTGAACACATTTTCATTTCACCTCACCTGTATCCTATTTGCTGCACCAGCTGTGCCTGTTTTGTTCACAATATGTTTTCCACTTATGCAATAAAGTCTGAGATACCTACATACAGTAGCTTTGGTCTTGGAGCAGACATACCAGTGAGCCCAAGTGCAGGTTTGTGAGCTTTGTGAATTTCATAATCTAGGATAATAAAATAATATGGAATATAATGCAATTAAATGCATGGCAAATGGACTATATAACCTTCTGGCCAAGGAGTAGAAATGACCGTTACACTGTTCTAATTAGCCCTGTTCAGGGAGCATAAGGTAATCCTTATTTCACCCCACACACATACAGTATTTTTCTCTTCTCTCTCTCTCCCGCCTGTCATGGAAACATATGATAGGAGCGATGCATCTTTCACTCTCCACAACCAGTACCCCTTTGAGTTGCTAGGGGGCACCCTTATTACAATAACCTAAGGAGCAACTGACAAACTGCAGCCCTCCCCTGCCCATGGTAGGGTGAAACTAACTCCGGCCCCACCACAGCATACTCATAGTCATATCCAGTGAATGGTGCAGCCCAGAACCAGGCCTGGAGCTGCACTGCAGAGGCCTGCGCTTGTAGTAAATGCCTTTACACACCTGATATGTCCCACTGAGCACAAGCCAGAATCTGGGCATCTGAGGGTGGAAATCTAGTTTGAGAGATTGAGTTAACCCAAATATAGCCTGGCTGCGTAAAAGTAAAATATATATATATATATATAGGAAATACCTGAGCTATAAGTGATAGTGGGAATCTTTCCAAGGTATCAGTGATGGTCTTGGGGGATACAAAGTGTATTTCTGAGGGGGAGCTTCTTGGCAGTTTATTGGCGAAAATTCAGAGTTACAACAGTTGTCTTTTTATTTTGGGCATAGTTATAAATGGTAAGGGTTTTATTTGTGTACATACAAATTCTTAATTTGTGATTTATTGATTCTATTTCAATGATGTAAATGCTGTTATTCTTATAATTTGTATATTTTACAGTAGGAGTTCAACAAATATTAAATACATGATTTTATTGATGTTTTGGGATACCAGTACAAGCAATCTGGACACCACCATCTAGACACACCAGCATGTTGAAAAGTCTAATCTGTGTTTGGAACCGGCAGAATTAGTTTACAAACATTTCTGACACTTGGCAATGCAAGAGATTAACAAGTATGGGTTTCATAAAGCTGATTAATGCTTTGCTCATTATTGAAATGGTCCCCCAGGCCTGGACCCCTTCAGGAATGTATCAGTGTTGGTTTCATATAATTGTCTGCAGAAAGTATGACTGAAATCCCGAGGCAGCAGCCAGTGTTAACCCATGAATGAGACGTCACACATATCTGCTCATAGCCTGGATTCAAACTACACTTACTGTACCCTTAACATTAAATGGAAGTGTTCAGTTTTATCCCACACATACTGCATAGCAAGCTCAGAAATGTACAAAAACACGTATTTGTCAGAGTCAACCCACCAGTTGATAGCAAATGGCTGTGGAGTCTAAACAAGTGACCGCTGGCTGCAAGCCTTTTGAAGGATGTGTGTCTTCCTGAATGTAGTGATGGCAATGTAGATTAATTTCACCAAAAGTATGAAGAGTATTTATAATCTTCAAATACTGTATTTTGTTATAAAAAATAAAATAAAAAAATAATAAAAGTGAAATAATTTTGTGAGGTGTACACGGTAACCACTCTTCATGCGATCAGATCTAGGCTGTATCAAATAACCACTAGCACAGCACTCACATGCCATGGGGCTCAATGTGTTCTTATACTGATTTCAGTTGGCAGATTCATCAGTAATAGACACAAATATAAGACTTTTAAAATTTATTTTGTGGCAACTCAAAGTTAAGAATTCCTGAACTTTCAAAATTACGGCGAATTATTGCAGTCAACAACTATGGTAATGTTAGAGTTCAGTGACACGACCAATTAAAGACCCACCAGACTCGCTTGCAAGAAACAAGTGGGATTCCTATTGGACCAAATGGCTGGATTGTATTGTCTTGTAAGTGGTGGTAATGCTTAATTTTATAGCCCGTTATTTGCATGGTACTTACTGGGTAAGTACACAGCTGCTAGTGAAATTATTAGGGAAGTACTTTGATTTCAGTGGCATATACTATGTGACAAAGTCAGTAAATACCATACGTAATTGCTATGTAAGTTCATTTTACAGGCTGTTTCATAGTACTTACCTCTGAAATCAAAATACCTTAACCTAATGAGTACCTGGGATTTACCCAGTAAGTACAATGTGATTAACGTGCTGTAAAATTAAGCATTACCTAATTGGCAATAAAGGTTCCCCATCGAGCACTCTATGGATGAAAAATCACTGGTCCCTGTCTGAATGCTGTATATCTAACATGTAAATACATACACATACAAACACACCCACACAAACACACACACACACACACACACACACTCACACACACACACACACATGTATATCCGACTGTATACATTGTAACATTTCAGAGATGAATGAATCATCGGATACATGCAAAACGAGTACACGGTAATTAGCTTTCTGTGGAAGTTAGCTGACAGTGGAAGCCATTGACATTCCATATATGGTCGTTGGGGACCCTGGTTCCAGCAGCCTGCTTCTGGGCCTTTGACACACATGTCTGCCGCTATTGAGTTACACCAAGGAGCTCATGTGCTAGCCAGCAAGAGGGTGCAGCACTATTTATACCCACAGACCCTATATTTCATAATGCAAGAAGGCTCCCGTGCTGTCTTTGGTGTGACCGATTCACCACTGTTTCACTGAGTGTGAATCAATCATAATTTGCAAAAATAAACAATTATAAATAAATTATAGTTTTTAATTTCACCCCATTTTGGTGAGTTCGGCAATCACCAAAATCAACTTGCCAAACTGTGCTGTGTAGAAAAATGAATTAAAACTTTGTTTAAAAAACTTGTTGCTTCAATGCCAGAAGGCCAGATTGTCAGAACAAGGAACTATTATACATGTTAGACATTGCTTTGACAATCCTCAGATGTGGGACAGAGCCAATGTTCAATGTTAATAGCACTAAAGTTCAAATACTAAAATTATGTTGGCATTCCAACTCCCCAGAGCTCTGATAATTTCAGAAAGTGATCAATAATAAAAACTAGATTTGGATGGACACACAATTATGTTAATTTATTGTACTGTTGTATTCAAACTAATATATTCATAACAGAACCTTACCTGTTTTTGAAAAAAGAAGGGAAAAGAGTCAAAGTTGCTTAAATCTATTCCTGCTTAGAACTAAAACATTAAACTCTTTGTGGTCCTGTATTGACTGTAACCTTCAGGGTGGGCTGACAGTTTTGGGTCTGAGGGTGTCAATACTTCAGCCAGGCCTGTCTCCCTGCTCGGATTCCCAGTGACATATGCTGTTCTGTTTGATGCCAATACCACCAAGTTAAATATAGGCATGTGATGGCAGGCATGACCCACCTGACCCAATGTCACTCTCAATAACCAAGCTGACTCCCACACAAAGGTCAGGCCTCTCTCCTAAGGTAGGCCGCATCTTCCAGGAAACAAATCAGAGAACATGGAGTCTCCACGGCAGCAGGGTTTCAAATTCGAATTTCCTGGCTGACATCTGAATAATGCAATTAATAGTGAAGTCAGTGACTTCATAATCTTATAATTTTCCCCTTTAAATGAACTTGAATGTTTTGATGTTCAGAATCACTTATCTGGTTTATTATTTGTTTCCGACAAAAACCCTTTTATAATGAATATCTGAGTGAACAGAACTGAACCTGACCTCTAAATGGTACAATGTTAAACATGACACACTTCTTCAAATTTTAAAGCAAGATGACTTTTTTTAAATTTATTTTTTTACAGTTTTAAAAGAATTTTAAAAAGGCCTTGTGGAAGTGTTTGGGAGCCATGTCAGTTAGTATCCTACTATGTAACTCCTCCTCAGGCAACTATAACAGCTTGTAAATGCTTCCTGTAGCCAGCTAGTCTTTCAATTCTCACTTTTGGAATTTACCCCTATTCTTCCTTGCAAAACACCTCTAGCTCAGAAATATTCTTCGGCCACTTTGCATGTACAGCTTGTTTGAGATCTTCAAAGATTTTCAATAATATTCAAGTCTGGTGGCCATTCCAAAACCTTAATCCGTATTTCCTGGAGGTACTTCATGGGTGATTTCGAGGTATACTTTGGATCATTGTCTTACTGGAATACAACCTTCAACTACAATTTCTGGACTGACCTTTAACATTAACCTCTAAAATGTCTTGATATTTGGAGGAATCCATTCTTCCTTCCACTATCTTCTATTTCCTGTGCCCTCAGCTGCCACACAACCCCAAAACCATGCATGTGATCCACCTCCATGCTTCACAGTTGGTAAGGTGTTCTTCTCTACAAAGGCTTCACCCTTCCAAACATACCTTCTTTGGTTGTGGCCAGAAAGTTCAATTTTGGTTTGTCAGTCCAATTCAAATTGTTCCAAAAGGCTTCAGGCTTCTCAATGTTTCTTTAGCGTACTTCAGACACTTAATTATGTGTTGAGGTCATTCTTTCTGGCAACTTGTTTTTTAAAGTATGTTGTATTGTTGTCCAAAATGGTTCCCAAATTAAAATAAAAATCTCATGTTTAACAATATAATTTACAGTTCAGGTTTGCTTTTGCACATGTAATTGAATTTAACAGGCATTTAAATCAGGGGTGCCCAAATTTTTTTCACCCCAATGTAGATAACAGATCTAAATATAAAAAGATAAGTATTTTCTGTGATTAAGACTAACTTGTTCAAAAAGGAATAAACTAGACCTACTGTCCAGAGAAAGTCTAGCAAAACCTGATCCTAATTCGACCAAAGTTACTTTAGAATCAATTAATTCAAATGCTGATTACATTTCTATTTCGCACAATGAAAAAAAAAAGAGAGCAAAAAAACTAAACAGAAAGCATATGAAAATGCACAACTATGTTTTGTTGAAATGAACAAACTTGATATAAACACTTTGCCACTAGGTGGCTGTGGCTAAGTTTGGGTCTGTTGCTCTCAAAATGTCCACAGAGTGAACCGTGTCTCCATATTGCATTCATTCAAGTGTTGCTACCCTGTAGGCTAGGGTTAGGGTTATTCTAGTTTTATTAACAGTTCCCTGCTCCTCCACATGAAAATGACTACTACTCATTTTGCACTAAGATCTGATTGAAATCGCGGCCTAAATTCTCCTTCAGTCTATAGATCTGTTGAGTGTTTTCCCAGGCTCCTTCTGACAGGCTATCTTACTGCCTCCTTCTTGTCATCGACATCCCGCCCATCACAAGCCTGTCGTCAGGGACTGTCCAACCCCGCCCATCACTGGCCTGTTGTCAGGGACTGTCCAACCCTGCAGGAGCTCATTCTGCAGACTGGCCCCCATTCCCCAAGGGTCCTAGAGAGCAAGGGCTTCTGGTTGGGTCTGTTTCACAAACAAAGATCAGGCTTAGTCCTGGACTAAGAGAATTTCCATTCAGTTCCAAATTTCAACTGGAACTAGGCTTAATCATTGTTCTGTGAGAGACACAGTGTTCCTTAAAAGTATTACAATTAGTTCATGATTAATAATCATCAATTAATTATTAACAAATAACTGCATATATTTTAAACTGAATAAATCAGTTGGCTGCATGCTAGGGGCCAGTCAGCCAGAGGCCCAGATGGCGCTGTAATGTAATCTCCCCGAACGCCAGCTGCAGTGCGGACTGCCCTCCGCGCACGCACACACACACACACACACTCACACTACACACACACACACCAAACACACACACACACACACTACACACACACACACACACCACACACACCACACACACACACACACACACACACACACACACATTCACACACACACATTCACACACACACGCTCACACATGCCCACACCACACACACACACACCACACACATACACACACACACACACACACACACACACACACCACACACACACACACTCACACACACACACACACACACACACACACACACACACACACACACACACACACACACACACACACACACACACACACACACACACACACACACACTACACACACACACACACACACACACCACACACACACACACACACACACACACACCCAATTGTGCTTATAATTGAATTAGGGTTGCCAGGCTTTTTCCTCCAAACGTGGGGGTCAATGGTAGATGGGCCATTTTAAAAGGAGGTATGGGGGGAATGGTCTTCAACATTTTCATAGGAGCTAAAAATAGAGGAGATTTTATTAATATGTTAGTGAGTAAAATGACAGGCATTTGGCAACACCGATCTGAATATACACCTGTAACTAGAACCACCAATCACAGGCAGCTCCGCACAGGCAGCTCTCCTCTTATTTGTTTGTTGCTTTTTTTGTTGCCAAGCAGCAACAAAAGGTATGTGATTGGGGCAGACCGACTGCAGCCGGTCCACTGAGAGGAGTCACTGTTGCACAAAGAAACGGGGACAGTGATGACTGGATTCCCCCTTCCTCGGGTGAAGCAGTGTGCAGGTCAGAGTCAGCACTGGCATGATCGCTACACTGAGAGACCGGATGAGCCGCTCAGCTCTTCTTCGTCAACATTACTCTGTCAGTCTCCAAGAAATACTTTCTCAGGTGGATCACATTATTTATTATGTGCACCATCAGTTAGTCAGTGGCAATATACTATCATTATCTTTTGACAAGTGACAGCAAATGTATCAGCCTTGCAGCTATTTAAAAATATTTCTGCACATTTTTTACATTCGATCAAATCTTTCTTCTGTTTTTATTGCACATCAATTTCTCAATGTATGAATTTCCCCTTTTGTTGTAAGTTTCCTTAATTGTTATAAAAGTCATAAAAGTAATTGTACACAGTGTGGATGTCAAATTGTTCTGAATTGTGTGTGTGTGTCTGTGTGTGTGTGTTTGAGTGTGCGCGTGCGTGTGTTTGTGCATGTGTATGTGCGTGTCTGTGTGTGAGTGCGTCAGTGTGTGTTTGCGTGTGTGTGTGTATGTGTGTGTCTGTGCTTGTGTGTGTTTGTGTGTATGTTTGTATGCATGTACATGTGTGTGTGTGTTTGTGTGTGTGTGCATGTGCATGTGTATGTGCGTGTCTGTGTCTGTGTGTGAGTGCGTCTGTGTGTGTTTGCGTGTGTGTGTATGTGTGTGTCTGTGTGTGTGTGTGTGTGTGTGTGCATGTGCATGTATGTGTCTGTGTGTTTGTTGAGGATGCAGGTGGATTGGTTGTGGGGGTCAGGTTACTGTCCCTCCGGGGAGAATCACATGACTGGGCCGTGCAGTGCAGAACGGGTGCAGGGAAACAGGGCCGAGGGGTTAACGCTCTCAATTAGAACCACATGCAGGAGGCTGGCCTCCCTCAGAGCCGCGAGAGCAGTCTGTTCACACACTTTCCTCAGGGAGGCAACAGTGTGAGAGAGAGAGAGAAACTCACATCACTCCTGGTGAGCGCACGTATCTTTGGGATCGCACTGTGAGGATCTGACTGAAGCCGGGTGTGTTGATCAAACTGAAGCTCGGTTCAGCAGAACTGCGATTGGGTGTAGAGCTGATTTCATAGAATCTCAGTTCCCAGAGGGAAAACAAACATGTCAGGCACTGCTCTCAGAAGAAGCACCAACAAACAGGGACTGCACAACCTCCTGAGGTGAGTGTGGCACACTGCAGCCAGCATTTGCGGGCACTTTACTGGAGATGTACCCCAGTTTTTGGAGAAGTGGGTTTGAAGTATAGTATGGTATGAAATGAGACACAGCTCTGTTAGAGCTCTTTGTTCTGAGCAAACCCAAAGGAAAGGCACATTTCACAGGAGAGACAGACCCCAGGGTTGTTGCAGGGCATTCAGGTAAATCTTGTTGCTGAGTTAGGTATCAGAGCTAGGCAGACAGCACATACACTATGAAGTAAACCATTTAAGCGCAGTTCTGCACTATATGTCCACAGTAGTGCAACTAGTTGCCTAGTTATGTGTACTGTACGTGAATGCTTCATCCCTTTAAATGAATCCAGGTATTTTCATTATATTTACAACTGGTTGGGCTACCCCTTAAAATGCATAACAAGTTTCGCAATGCTTATTCTTGAAACTGTTTTTTTTTTTAAACCGTAACCATGCTGTGAATGAATACTTTTGGAGAAATGTGGTTTGATGCACAGAATATGTGAATCATAGGATATCCCACGAAAAACAAAGAATAGACAATGATTCTGCAGGTACTCTTTATTGTGTCCTGTGATCCTGATGGCCGGGGGATGATGGGGTGGGGCCCTTGATTAGGGCTCTGGGGAAAGCCTGCTAATGGATGTTAGGGGTGTCACTTCCTCCTCTCAACCAGGATCATTAAGCTGACCTCACCCTCCTGCCTCCATCTGTTTAGGGAGAGGGGTTAAAAACACAGACACTCAACCTCATCTAACCCGTCCCTTCCCCCCCACCTCCTCCCCCCGCTCTATCAGACTTCTGCTATTGTGGCATAGTAATCTTCAAGGTTTCCTTGATAACAGTCCACAGTAAAACAAGGGCACAGTGAGAGGAACAGGAAAGGTCTTCTCTCACCACCCAGATATACTCTTGCTACAAGGCTTCCATTACAGACTTGCTATTGGTTTAATTGCTTAGACGATCTTAGCTAGCTAGCAAGGCAACTGTATATACTCCAGCTTGCTAGACTTATCATTGATAGGTATTTAGCTCATTGCTTGTAGACCTCCCTGTTCCAGTGATGGTTAATCATGTCTGGCCTACACTGAATGATGCTGATGCTGACTGAACAATTTTTGGAGAAGCAACTGGGAGATACTGCTGCAATCCAAAGCCAACAGCACAGAACACATAAGTATGGGACATCTATGTGGGGCTGATGTTTTTAAAGGTCTGCTGCAAGTGGGTTTCAATGTGCAAGCGACTTTACAGACCTTGCAGACTCTGTAAAGTAGGGGTTCCCAAACACTTTTCTGATGTGACCCCAAATTATAGTTCACAAACTTACATGACCCCAACACCCCACCCTCACACATCTTGTGCCTAACAACACCCTTTCGCCACGACTATACTGGAAATGTACCACAACCTCTCCTGCCTCATTGATTTATTATAGCTGGTTGTTGTAATGTTACACATGCAGTGGCCTACATTCACATATTTTAAAGAGACAAAAAAATAAATAGTATCTTAAAAAATCCAGTCACCCATTATTAGAAACAAAGCAGGAAGAACAAACAAACAGGCTGGGGTTCACACCTGATGTGTTTCAGCTGTGGCAGGGTGTAGGTGTTTATGATAAGGTGTGATTACAGATACTGGAATGTGGAGGGCTTTCTTTGTTTGAGAGAATGGGCCAATAAACTCTCCCATCATTCACTGTGTGCTCCAACGGTCATTGTCCCCAGGAACAAGGACAACAAACAGTGCTGGAACTTTTGGGGATTTTTTAAAATTCCCTGTCAATTGATGTAGAAAAAGATGAAAGTCAAAACAAAATTCACAATATTTCCAACAACACACAAACCTATGCAGTTTTGGAAGGCTCAGTTGGTCATAACCTGTAGGCTCTTCTTTAGGTGCAGTGAGGAGGAGGTTTGTCAGTGTGTAATGTGTTGGGGCGGAGGTTAGTTAGGAAAGAGGGGAGCTATGCAAACTCTCTGGTATGCATGCTATACTCGGGTACTTTGCAAACTAAATACTATTCTCGGGTGCCCTGCAAACTAAATAAAAAAATAATTTGCATACACTGTATTTATCTGGACAATATCAATGTGCTAATATCCCCAAACCCATGCGCTTCCTAATAATACAACGTTCTGCATTTCTGTCTTGAACCTCCTATGACTCCTATAATCGTGTATTGTAGGATTATGTATGAGCTAATATTGGTTGTGAGCCTGATGACAGAATCAGCACCGTTCATTGCTAAAATCTGTATGCATTCACTTACATAAGTCACTCTAGATAAAAGGGTCTGCTAAACGTCTAAATATAAATGTACTCCCAATCCGGACTAGTCTGGAATTTAAAATCTGGTTGTTAAAGTACTGTTTATTGCCGAAGCTCCTTTTCCCGAAAGTTCCAATGACTGAGTTTTAAAGTCCACGGTGGGTGTTTTCACAGCATCATCAAACCAACATTTGGCCGGGTTTAGTGGTTTCTATTTGCACTGAAACTTACTTCATAGTGATGACCTCATCCCCCTCCCCCGCCAAACTCTGCTCTCAGCCACAAACAGACAATAATATATTACTTTTTGTCACCTAAAACACCATGTGCATTTTCCCTAAGTGTCCGATTAGACTGAGAATCTGCTCATCACATGTTGAATATTTCTACTTATTATCTGTAAACAAACAAGGAAATTAGTCCAGGCCTTGGATTGTAATCCAGGAAATTAAGTCTGTAAATACAAGGAGACAAAAGTTTGAATGTTGTCATATCCAGTGTCCATTCTGTTGACACAGGCATTGGAAAGCTTTTTTTGGCCCAAATACCAAATTAACCTTGACTTCTGGCCAGTGATACACAAATGATCACACAGCAAACCTCACAGAGTGTGCTTTGTAAAGGTCCCGACAGTGTTGAAGACTACCACTTTTTAATCATTTAAAAAACAGGTGATGTCATATTGACTTGGGATGCCAAAAAAAAAGAACCTAAAGTTTGCAAGTTCTAAGCAAAAACAATGGTACTTTTTTCGTACAATAAAATGCACATTTGATGTATTTCTCAATCCTATATGCATAGGACCACAGGTCCCTTTTGAATGTTCCCTCCCTGGTCTGTCGCTTTTATGGTATGACAAGAACTATCCCTAACCTTGAACTCATCCTTTAAGGTCCTGGAATCGTTTTCAGCCTCTCTGTAACTGATACAGATTGCTTACATTTTTTACGATGTTAATTGTTTGTAAGATATATATTTTTAAGAACACAAGATTAAGTATAGATACAAATGAGTGCCTTTAAAAATAAGCTTAATGGAACACAAGTATCCGTTCCAATAAAATATTCAAATTAATGTTGCTGTCAAAGTTGTGAACATTTCAGAGTTCTGATTGCACCCTTTCCCGAAGGGGTACAATCTCGGAGGCTACGCTGTGTATAGCAAGGCGTTCGGCTCGTGAACCGAGAGGTGTGGTCAGGTTAAAACGGGCTGCTTCTTGTTTCCTGTCTGACAGGCTGACGGCGCAGCGCAGCGTGGAGGACGCCGAGGAGACGCAGCGAGAGCAGCGCCGGAGGGCCCGGGAGGCGGCACGGGCCCACGCTGGGGGGACAGGCTCCTGGGGGGCCCCGCGGGACAGCGTGCCTCAAACCCAGGACAACTCGTCCCCATCCGATAGCACTGTGCCCCAGTCTGGGCCCCAGTGTGAGAACAGTGTACCCCAATCTGTGCCCCAGTGTGAGAACAGTGTACCCCAATCCTTACCCCAGTGGGAGAACAGTGTGCCCCAATCTGTACCCCAGTGTGAGAACAGTGTGCCCCAATCTGTACCCCAGTGTGAGAACAGTGTGCCCCAATCTGTACCCCAGTGTGAGAATAGTGTGCCCCAATCTGTACCCAAGTGTGAGAACAGTGTGCCCCAATCTGTACCCCAGTGTGAGAACAGTGTGCCCCAATCTGTACCCAAGTGTGAGAACAGTGTGCCCGCATCCAAAGACAGCACGCCCCAGTCCGAGGACCAAGCACCCCCAAGCAAAGACAGAGCGTAAGTCACAGTAACTCGTGGTGACCATTTGGGCCTCAGGGCTTCTGTTAACAAGGAGCCAAATGGCAGTTTAAACCTGATATCATCCAGAGCTTTCCAATTGTCTCTTTGTGAAACTGTCTCTGGGGAGGGGGTCACGGTGGGGGTTTGTTTTCTTGTTGTGTTCTTGGTGAATGCAGAAAATGAGCATGTTCAGCACTTCCGTGGGCTTCATTAGCGCAGGGTCTGACTTGCTAAGGCAGGTGGAATGAACGGTGTTGATGTGCTGACTGCGGGATGTTGATTGTGCTATGCCGGGATTGCTGCGCTGTCATCAGGGTGTGATACGCATGACAAGCAGATCAGGGCTGTGGAGGTCACACTGTCGGGGGTGTGAGACATGCTTAGGGCAGGTCTTTGCAGTCATCTGGGGAGTGCAGAACTTGCGCTCCTGGGATGGAGAACATGCTTGTAGGCAGATATTTGTCCCACAGGATCGAGAACAGTGTTTGTCTGATTATTTCCATGTCCGCCTGACTTTCATCACAAGGGCATGGGGAAGAGTGAGCGATTGAAAGCTGCAGGGTGTATCATTAAAAATAAACTTCTAATGAATAGAGATTGTCAGCTTGTCATTAAAGTTTTAATGAAGTAGAAATGTTCCTTAGATAACACGGGTAAGTTATGAAAATGCTCTTGCGTTTATTAGCGAACTCATGAAACTCATGGTGGAGTTCTGTGCTGCTCTGTTTCTAGATTGGATGCTAGTTTAAAGCCAGGTCACCAGGCAACTCTGGAGGAGGATGAGGGCTTCAGTGATTGGACCCTGAAATTTGGGGGAACCCGTCAGCATCGCCCAGAAGAACAGAGCCCTGAAAGAGCTTCCAGTGTTGATGGGAGCCTCTTATTCCCAACACACCCGACATCTAGACGGCACGAAGAAGAGCAGGAGAACAGGGGTGGCTGTGAGACGAAGGACAGTGAGAGGAGCGGGGAGCCCCAACGGAGCATCCGAGAGGAGGTGGGGGAGGAGGAGAGGATGGACACCCCCAGAAAAGAAGAAAAGGTTCTTCTCAATAGAGAATGTTGTTTTCTACAATTTAAACCAAGACATGAACAGATCCATTATGTTACATTACATGAATGGCATTTGGCACAGATGCTCTTATCCCAGAGCGACGTACAGTTGATTAGACTAAGCAGGAGGCAGTCCTCCCCTGGAGCAATGCAGGGTTGCTCAAGGGCCCCACGGTTGTGCGGATTGTGGCTACACCGGGGATCGAACCACCAACATTGCGGGTCCCAGTCATATACCTTAACCACTATACAACAGAGGTATAAGAAAGAAATGATTGAGACTGTTGGGATATGCTATATCACCGAGGTGACTACTCTAGAGGGGTCTTTTCTGAGAAGATTGAAAGGATATTTACTGAAGTCTGCATTCCCAGGGTGAAGAGAAGGAGTCAAAGGTGACATATGTGTCCAGCATATTCCTGCCGCAGGAAAGGAGAAGGACGATCACCAATGGAGCTGCAGCAGGAGAGGAAGTGACATCATGCACAATTACAACTAAAAGGGCACAACGGTAGTGTATATGCTGTATACAGCAATTAGAATGATGCTTCTCATGCTTTTCAGCCTGTTCAGAAAGGAAATTGGGACAAGTCTCACAGTTCTCCTTCCCTCCCAGTGTGGTAGAGGAGGTCAGGGTTGACACGACGGAGGTGGAGGTGAAGATGGAGAAGAGGCAGGAGCAGGAGCGCTTCTGGCGGCGGCAGTTGGAGGCTGAGGTGGCGCTGGAGGAGCTGAGGAAGAGGAGGGAGGAACAGCGAAGGGCCCGTGAGGAAGATAAACGCAAGAAGGAGGAAGAGGAACACCTACGGCAGGTCCAGGAGCAGGTGAACACAGACATGACACACACATACACACATGCTTACACACACTCACAAACAATGCACAACATTACGTTACAGTACATTACAGGCGTTTGGCAGATGCTCTTATCCAGAGCGATGCATAACAAAGTGCAAAACCAACAGTATATAACAACACACAGGGAGGCTCACAAAGAACAAAAACCATATGCATGCATCTATACCCCATGCATACATTATATAAGTAAATGTAGACACTTTCATTAAACAGGAATTGTGTAAGGACAGCTCTGATTGGCTGTGCAGCGTAAGAGCTGTTCTGATTGGTTGGGGATTCTTACAGGAGAGCATTCGGCAAATGAGGGCAGCGATAGAGAGGAGGAGGATAGAAGCAGAGAAGATGAAAAGACTCAGCATCACTGAAGGAGAGGAGCCTTTCAGCCCAGTCAATCCCAAGAGCCCCACATTCAAGGTTTCTCCTCCCACTTTACCCTCAACCACCAATCACATCACATACTAGGACATGCATCATTTTGAAAGGTGTTCCTTACTGTAATATTATTGGCTCAGAGAGCCAATGTGACCTTTTTCTAGTAAGTTGAGTTTTGTTTTGCTGTCCTATTCCTGCTTTTGACTTTCACTAGTTTGGATATGGTCATGTCATCAACTGTGGCTGCACTTAATCAGCTGAGTGTTTAAGTGTTCTGTATTATTTCAACAGAAACTGCTCATTCAGTTTTACCCTGTAAGTTGAAATGTTACAAGTGTGTGACTGTTTGTGTTTTGTGATGTGAGGTAATGGTGTTGTTCTTAGTGACTAACATGCCTTCTCTCATGCACATTGTGTACTCAGTCGTGATCAGTGCTCAGATGCATGGGAAAGGCATGTGTGTTAGTGCTGGTTATGCCACCTCGTCTCTCTTGTTGTGTAGTGCGATCAGTCTTTGATTTCTTCTTTTCTTTCAAAGACATCACCCCCATTTATCTTGCGTTGACAGTGTGTGTAGTATGTGACAGGAAATGGATGGTGCTTTTGTGTTGCATGTGATTCATTTAAGGCATTAAAGGTTGTTCTCTGAAAATGGCAAAAGAAGAAACAAAGAAAATGTTGGTATGACGATTAAAAATATGAGAACAACTGCATTGCATAAATAGCAACTCAAGTACAAGCTAAATGGATAGCTCACATTTTGACTGTAATGTAACAATACAGTTATTTTAATTGCTTTTTTTTTTTTTAGCTCAATATCAATATAGATTTTGGCTCCTCAAAAACATAGCTGGGTTTGCTACCTTTTATAATGAATTGCTTTAAGTGCCCTTAAATGTGACTATAAGTAAGGAATATACTACCACAATGAAAGGGATTATCAGTATCATTAATTCAGTACTATCCCTTGCATTGTGCAGGAAAGCATTGGACAGTTGATGTTGCTCAATCAAAAGCCAACAATGGATTGCCACTAAGGATTGTGCAGGCAATTTGCTGAGTGAAAACAATGATTGATTCAATTTCAGAAGAACAACTCATTATTGTACACCTTCCAGCTATTTTAAGGCAGAAAAAGCACTTAGATTTTTAACCTTATGGATGATGTAATGCCTCTGGCATTCCCTCTGTCTGTCCATGTGTTTACAGAATGAAACAGAGGAGAGGGTGACTGCAGAGAACACAAGCTCGGTGAGTCTGCCTCAGAAAGGCTTGTGCGTTTCTCAGGTGAAGTTCTTTCTTTCACCACAAGGGGCAATGTGTGAGTAAAAGGTGAAACTTGAGGAGGGGCCCAGGAGTCAGAAAGGCAAAAAATCCCGCCGTGTGTTTCTTCCATGCATGAGAAGAATTGCGCTAATCAGCAAATCCATATTGGAACAAAATACTGGGGAAGACTTTTATATTCTGTACCTGGATTCTTCTCATTTTCCACCTGTGTTTCCTCTTCCCTCACAGTTTTCAGTTTGTGTTGAATTGAATATATATATCTACTTTCTTCCATTGTGTTGGTCATGAAAAAAATGTGGTTAGCATTTATTGGAAAGTCAATGGCTTTCAGGTGAGAAATGTGAAGCAAAAAGAATGACTGACTTAAACCTTTCAATTTTTCCGTAATAGAAATAGAATTAATGCAATATGTTGTTCAGTAAGTTCAGTATGTGGACTTCATGATATATTTGTATATACATTCAATACATTTTATTTCTGAAAGGGTTTTATAAATGAGAATTTATTTAAAAAATGAGTTGCTTTCCTGCTCTGTACAGGAAAAGCACAAGCAAAGGGACCTTTGACTTGTTAGTGATGTTTTCCAGTCAGGATAGCTCAGTGTTCTGGATAGAGAAGGTATGCCTTTTGCAGAGGAGTTCCCCAAATAGATTTCAGCATCCAAAGTGGGAGTTAGAGCTGATTTAAGGCATAATATTGTGTACTGGTGTGGATGCTGTTTGATTGAAAATTATCTACTGTGCTAATGACAGCTGATCTGCGTCTGAACATTTTAATTGTGCTCTTTTATAGATTGTTGAAAGGACAGAATCCTTGAACCGATCACTGAAGAAAAAGTGAGTTTCAAGGCTTTTGTGAGCTTAAGTGATATTTTTTGCCATATCATATTTGTGAACGTTCTACCTCTGTGGGGTTCAGAAATCTAAACTATGCTGGCACTGATTTTCCTCTGGCTTGATGTATTTCCTCTGAAATACATTAAATTGCATAACTAAAGCCTGAACTAAACTACATTGTCTCTCAATTGACAAGAGGGGAAGCACTTGTGAAACTTCCACTCTGTTCTTATTTATTGAATCATTGAAACATTTTCCAGATGTATGATTAAGTGAAAGATTTTTGTTGTTTTATTTTGGTGTCTGTTGAGATCCTGTCCATGACGTCTGCCTGGCACCAGGCAATCTGCTGCAGAGGATTATCAGGTTCAGCCAGCTCCCAGCAGTCTGAAAATGGCATTAGACCAACATAACTACATTTATGTGAAGTGAGAGCCATTACGGACAAAACAACAATCATTCAAATGATTTCAATTCGGATGTGGTTGAGTAATAACGTTTTCCGGTACTGTCTGAAGTCTGTTGGCTCTGGAAAGTGTTAAAGAGACTGAGAAAATGTCCTGTCTCCTGTAGGTGAGACTTCAGCATTGCTCTGACTGCACAATGCAAAAAGGATAGTGGAGAGGCAAGCAACAGATACGGACATTCTCTTTGCTTTAGAATTGATGAAGAACCCCCCCCCCCCCTTTATCACATTGCTCTCCCTGTGTGTTGGAGTCTGCATGATGTCATCCTGCTAATCAAATGCAATCCAAATACCTTCTGTCTGCATTCATCTGTCCATCATCCTGAAGGAATTACTTCAAGTTCAAATCTGTTAGCCAGAGTCATGTAACTGAAACAGTAGGGCTTTTACAAAGGCATTATGGATCTTATTACTGCTGAGGCATGGCGGTATGTCCTGTCTGAAAACATCTGTGATATATCTTTCCAGATACGGATAACTTACAGTATGAGTCTTTCTTAGCTGCTTTTAGGTTTGGAAAGAAAGCATTTACATTACAAGCCCCGTTTCTGTGTTTTTGCTTTGCTGTTTAACTGAGATAATTACATTACATTAATGCAGACGCTCTCAACCAGAGTAACGTACCGCAAAGAGCATACCCATAACCAGGGAGATAGTAGTGCTCGTAATATCGTAATATCAGACTGTAAGTTCATCTGGATTGGTGATTAATGCTGAGGGCCATGTGCCAGAGTCACTGAGGCTCTGAAAGATCATTAACAGAAGGCATGGCACAGAAACAGAAACATGAGCAACAGCATGATGTCTGAAGGGAAGCTGTTCAGATCCTTCATTTAATAGGGATTATGTCACAACTCTGCATCTTTTCAATATGGGAATGACCTCTTTAAAGAGGAGATGCCACCATGGCCAGACTCGATGCTGACCCTGTAGCTTTGTGTCCGCAGTAATGGGGTGAAGACGCTGCCCCCAGTGCTGGTTTCCACCATCGATATCAGACTGAAGCAGTACACTCACGCTCTGGAGGTGACCTTTCCTACCTTTCTCTTTTATCTCTTTTTTTTTTTTGCACAATAAATTGGAAATACAAGCTGTGACATTGATGGCATTTTTGAGCACTTGCTCAAAACCTTGGTCTCATCCTCCAAAGATTTAGCACACCATACCACACTGGGTAAGGGGTTGCACCATTAATGCGGTGTTTCTCACGTGACGAGCAGTGCCCGTGTCTCTGTGTTTGTGTCCCCCCGGTGTGAGTCACGTGACCTGCGCTCTGTGCTCGCAGACATCCTGCAGGGAGGGCCGGCAGACTGTGACTGACATCCCCCGCTCCCCAGAGCCTGTGGCCTCTAAGAAGAGTCTGTTCGAGGATGGAGACGCCTGGAGCCAGAGCTCCGCCAGGAGCCTGCAGCTGAAGGCAAAGTGCAATACGGTGCAGCTAAAGAGTGAACGGGGGAATGAAAGAGTGAACGAATGAGAGGGAGAGGAGTGCGGGGTGGAGGGAAGACTTGAGCAAATGCAATTTTCAAACCCTGGTGTTTATGAATTATAGCCTCTCATTATCTGTCTTCCAGTACCTGTACTTCAGTAGGTAACCCCTATAGTTGTTCTGATGACACTGGACTTGTCTTCCAGGATACGGATGGCCTTAAAGTGGGCGTGGCAGACCGGATCTCTCACTGGGTGAAGGGGAATCCTGAGAGCTGCAGCAGAAATCCCCCCTTAAAACCATCAGTGAGTGAGGCCACCAAGAATAGACTCAATTTTTACCTAAACTGCTTCGGTGGGTTTGTTTAAAGCCACCAAGTGTACTGTACGTGTTAAAACCGAGTGTGACTACTGTACAGGAGGAATTTAAAATATCTGATAAACGTTCAGAAACCTGCTTACACAGGCCACGATCAAAGAGGATTGTTCTGCAGACTCAGTCCTCTTTACCTTTGGTGGCAGGAAGTATAAGTCACATGATCCTCTCTATGTGTGTACATCCCTTTCTTTTCCTTCTTCAGTTTCCTTCCTTCCTCTGTCTCCATCTCTGCTGTTCTCCTTTCCTCTTCCCTGTGCAAGGTAACCCTTCTTTTTAAATTATTATGATCATTTTGCCTTTCTTTGTCTCCGCTTGTATTACCCCACAAACTGCAGGCACATGTTCCTTTTCGAGAGTTTAGTTTTTGTTAATATTTAGGTGAACTCTGGCTTGTCCAGATTCCTGAAACCAGTGAGTCGGTGGCTTTGTTTGGATTTCAGAGACGTTTGCCAGGCCCGGTGAGACGGGACACAATGCCATAGACCATCCCCTTATGATACAGATGAAGCGTTGCAACACAAGCATTGCATGCCCTTTGCCTGCTCCTTAAAATAGGCCTTAGTTACAGACTTATCTCCTTTCTCTCCGTGTTGTGTTCTCTCAGAATGTGAAAGCTGGAGACGTGCAGAGCAAAAAGAGCCTGTGGGAGTCTGTCAGGGCCTCCTGCTCAGAGGGGTCCGCAGGCAAGGTGAGCACCATGGGGGGTCAGGTGGTAGTGTTTGGTGTGTGGGAAGTGCAACGATAATGTTACTCTGCAACACCAGTAGGGCTGTGCTGGTGAACGTATTTCCTTACAGCCTCCCAGAATAGTAGCTGAAGTAGTACCAATGCTAGTAAAACCGTGTATAATGTATATACCTAGCTATTGTCAGGTGCCACATTTGATGGCTAGATTTGAAAAGTTAATAAGCAAAGCTCTAATTTATGCTCCAGACAGGTTATGATTGACATAATCAACATATCAATAACGAAAAAATCAATAAATGAGAGGGTGGCACAGATGGTGCAGTGGGCAGCACTGCTACCTCACATCAAGGAGGTCCTGGGTTTAAATCCCGGTTAGCCAGGGCCTCTCTGTGTGGAGTTTGCACTTTCTCCCCGTGTTTGCGTGGGTTTCCTCTGGGTACTCCAGTTTCCTCCCACAGTCCAAAGACATGCAGGTTAGGCTGATTGGAGAGTCTAAATTGCCCATAGGTATGAGTGTGTGGGTGAGTGGTGTGTGGGCCCTGCGATGGTCTGGCGACCTGTCCAGGGTGTATTCCTGCCTTTCGCCCGGTGTGTGCTGGGATGGGCTCCAGCCCCCCTGCGACCCTGTTCAGGATAAGCGGGTTAAGATAATGGATGGATGGATCAATAAATTAATGAAAAACTAATATATTTAATTAATAAAACCTGTCCATTATAATCATTCACTAAAATTAGGAGACAAACAGCGCCATCTAGTGTACAAATGTGTTGCGAGAAACTAGAGAGGACATCCTAGCAAGTAACTGCATTGATAAAGGTTTACAATATTTTATCAATATCATTGGACCTAATCAGTTTGTAATGCCCTGGGCTGGAAATGGTGATGTAGTCAATTAATGTTAAATGTCTGTTTCCTAATTTATTTAAAACATACAAAATGACAAAATAGAAGGGCTGTCCTGGAATTCTTTTTTAGTGTTGGGTTGCTTTTATCTCAGAGTAGTGTTTTTCACAGGTTGCCTGTATAAATGGTAAATGCAAAAGATAAATGCCTCCATTTATATAGCACCTTTATCCAAGTGCTGTACAATTAATGCTTCTCATTCACCCATTATTTTCCATTTCACAACTTGGCACAATCCCAGTGTAAGAGTCAGTGGCAGCATTAGGGTAATGCTTTGAGCCAGCATTTCCAACAGCCAACAACCAACAACTTTTTCCCAGAAACGCTCACACCTTCCCATCTCCTCACTGCATTGAATGTCTTTATATAGAATGTAAAGAAATAGGTAAATTCAGCACGGCGTTTATAACTTGATACTCATTAATAATTGAACATGAATTTGGCATTACATGTATCAAGTTTACTTACACATATAACCAAATGAATGACTGAGTAGAATATATCACAATTTCAATAATAATTCAGATTGTGTTTTCTACATTTTTAATGTTTCAAATGTTTTTCTTCCTTCTTAGGGTTCCTTCTGTGGTAACAGATACAGGTTTGTTGTGACGGGTCATGGTAAATACGAGAAGATGGCGGTCAGTGACGATGAGAATGAGTAATTGAGTGCAGTGTCAAGTAAGAGCCTTATAACTGTCTTGCTTTTTTGTCCAGTAAAATAAACTTCCTCAGTGACAGCTCAGCCATGGACATTTAATTTGTGTCAGACAGCATTTGTGCATGTGCTTGTGTGCGACGGAGATGGACAGACCACTGATTGTGTGTCTGTGTTTTTATGTGTGACATCAAATTTATTTGTGTGCATATGTGTTATCTATGCATGGCAGAGTGTAAGACACTATTTGTGTGTATGACATGCAATACCTGTGACATTCAGAATCTGTGTGTATGAAATGCAATATCTGTGTGGCTGTGTGTGGCATGTAACGTAGTGAAGTGCAGTGGTTAAAGTATATGACTGGGACCCGCAAGATCGGTGGTTCGGTCCCCGGTGTAGCCACAATAAGGTCCGCACAGCTATTGGGCCTTTGAGCAAGCCCTTAACCCTGCGTCTGCCAAAATGCCATTAATGTTGTATAATGTTTTACCTGCCTTATTTTTGTGTATGTTTGGGAAGCTGTATCAGTATGGGTGTGTTTGTGTGTGTGTAAAGTGACCACTTTATTAGGTACATTACATTACATTACATTAATGGCATTTGGCAGATGCTCTTATCCAGAGCAACGTACAACAAAGTGCATACCCATAACCAGGTACAGGTAGACCTGTACACCTGCTTGTTAATGCAAATATTTCATCAGCCAATCATGTGGCAGCAACTGAAGGCATAAAAGCATGCAGACATGGTCAAGAGGTTCCGCTGTTTTTCAGAATGGGGAAGAAATGTGATCTATGTAAGTGACTTTGACCGTGGAATGATTGTTGGTACCAGACAGGGTTGTTTGAATATCTCAGAAACTGCTGATCTCCTGGGATGTTCAGAATTTGTAGAGAATAGGGCAAAAAACTAAAAACATCCAGTAAGCAGCAGTTCTGCAGGCAAAAACATGTTGTTAATGAGAGAGGTCAGAGGAGAAGAGGCAGACTGATCAAAGCTGACAGGAAGGTGACAGTAATGGTAACGCAAATAACCACACATTGCAACAGTGGTATGCAGAAGAGCATCTCTCAACACACAATGCGTCAAACCTCTTAAGTGGATAGGCTTCGGTAGCAGCAGGCCATTAAGTCTAAAAATAAGTCTAATAAATACCTGATAAAGTGCTCAGTGAGTGTATGTGTGCATGGTTGACGTTGACAGTCTTGTGTCTGTCTGTACTTTATGTGTTTCCAATGTTAGGAAATGTGTGGAAAAACAACAGCGGAAATAGATTATTTTTTGTTTGAAATTTACTTACAGAAATGGATGCTGATTACAGACAGACATAATTTAACAATACACATTTTTATACAATCTTATATACAGGTACCAAATTAAACTTTCAACCCCTGTAAATGTACTTCCTGTTTAGGGGTCATTCCTAGTGAATATTGAGAGTATTCAGAGTTATTGTTTCCTTTTTTTTTTTGGTGGGAAATAAACTTCAGGAACTGTAAACTTCAGTATCCAGTCAGTGTTCAGTGTAAAATTACTCTGAAAACTATTTGTAATTATGTAATACTCTTCTGAGTTCTCTGATTTAAGCAATAAAGCACCCCTCCATATTTTCAGACAAAGCAAATATTGGATATTATCCTCATAGCTTTATAAATACACTGCGCATAGGCATACTACACACATTATTACATTAAGGGATTGCAAATCTGGCCCTCGCAGCCAATAGCATTGCTTGTCTAATTAATTTACTGATGAATGCCACTGACTAGTGAGAGATATAGCCCACCTGCCCCAGGTTTAAATCAGATTAAAGGGAAAGAATAAAAACCAACAGTACTATTGCCTGCAAGGGCCAGCTTTGAGTATTATCTTAAAGATCAGCTTTTTATATGAAACAGCTTATTTTCAATATTGAAAAGAGGGAAACAAGTAGTGCTAGCGCTATCGACACATGCATTGGAAGAATTAGTTTTTAATTACTTACTTCTTCCCATCACTCATCCCCATCCCATATTTGGGAATTATTAACCATTATTTTCCATTTCTGTTCACCCTGGCACAAGCCCAGTTTAAGAGTCTGCAGCAGCATTAGGGCAATGCTCCTAGCCAGAACTTACAACAGCAAACAACCAACTTTTTTCCCCCCACAAACACCCACATTCTATAGTAATATGGGGTTCAAACTCTTATTTTTCAAGACATCCTTAACCTTCCCAAACCATTGCACGCTGTGCCGTCCGTTCCATTAGTGTCGCCCCACAGGACCCATGCTGCTCTGTGTGCTGAGACATCATGTCTGCTCTCAGGACTTCCTGCACATCAGCTCTGCACTGTGTTCCAGGCCTACTGCCAATCTGGCACAGACAGCCTGCCCCCTGTCAAGGCTAAAACCATCTTTGTCCTGCCTCCCACTCACACAGTCACGCCCACTCTTTCCTCCCTGGCAAGCATCAAATTCACGTACGAGCAGCAGACTCGAGAAGTGAGAAGTCTGCTGCTGTCTATGTGTGCATGATGTGTAGATACACGCACGTGGGTGAATGTGTACAAATGCATGGATGTGTGCATATATTATACGTGTGCATACTGTATATTATATCTAAACCAACAGTAAAGCCTACGCCTATTCATTATTCACCATTCAAAAGCACAGAGAGAATGGAACTAAAGCTAAGCTACATGGATTCATCCGCACAATGTATATCATCACTACTTACAAAAGTAGCAATAGCAGGTAATTCTGGTATTCATTGTGTCTTGGATTCATAGTTTGGTAAGAAATTAGCACCATATTGTCGATTTTGTAAATAGAATAAAAAAAGCATATCTAAAAAATACGAATGAACACAACAGAAAATGAAAAAATAAAAGTATGGAATTCATATATGAAAGCTATTGATGGATTTGCATTAATTCTATTGTTATTTAAATATCTTAAAAGTAATTGTAAAAGATTATAAACTAACATGATAATGGCCAATTTTGTTTCAGGGCTATGTATTTTATTTATTAACAAAGAATGTACATTATATACGTATATCCTTTGCGAGGTACTTTTTCAACAGTTCCCACTGTACTGTAAAACCCACAAAGTGTGATTCCACCAGTGAAGGATATTCAGTGTCAGTGAAAGCTCACTGGTTTGAGTAAAATGAATGAAGGGATTTTGATTTTATTTTATTTTACATTGGAAATATATTAATATTTTAGTGGGACCTCTGACTTTACTAGTCACTTGCAAATATTTATTTTATCATCTGCTTTGTAATCATCTTTCTAATAGTATGTCAGAAACATTATATTCACATAGAGGCCCCTTATTTAAACATAGATGCTAAAATATGATTTTCAAATTGAGGGATCCAGACAGCCCTCCAATATCATTAAAGGCAGATTGGGTAAAAACCGTGTAAGTAATGGTTTCCTACTACTGGCCAATTCACAACTGTAAACAGAATACATCAAGATGACACACTAAGATGCAATGCAATTTGGAAAGCACTTGTGATTTGGCAAATTGTGCATTTACTGTAACAAAAGCTATTACATTCTAAAATATTATGGCTTGATCGGATTTACAATCATCACGTGATTTTCGACGACACATTTAAACAGCTTAACTTGCAGGACAAGCAATATATTCTTCCCCGTTTAATTACAAAAGGCTTCCCCTCCATTTGAATAATTCAACAGTCCAAATTATTCCTCCATCGTTTTTGGGACAGAAAACCCTTTGGCAACTCTGTTGAAGTCTTTGGGCTCTTCATCCTGGTGTTTGCGGTTCAGCAGCCCCATTTCAAACACAGCCGATATTTTAGTGAGCGGCCGCGAAGCAGCTTCCTTCAGCTTCCTGGCGTCAAACCTGGGGCTGTACAGGAGGAGAGGCAGCCGATGGACAAATTTTGGGATGTCCTTTGGCTTTTCCTTCACTGCGGGTTTCTCTGCCTCCTCGTTGTTGCTGATCTGCTGCATGATGCTCTCCTCAGTCGAGAACATCTGGAACAGCACAGCGTCCCACATCTTGGTGGCCCTCGGTTTGCCCTTTGCCGACTGCCCACTGGCTTCTGAAGACGCTTCCTCAGACCCTTGTGTGCTCTTCTGCTCTTGACTATCATCAGGGATTTCTGTCGTGGCGTCAGGCTCTGGAAATTTGGGCTCCTCCATTTCCACCACCATGTGCTTCTTGAGGCGCGACCAGCCGCTGAGTTTGGACTTCAGGCCCTGCGGTTTCTTCATTGCCTTCAGCAGAGGTTGTGCTTTGGAGACTGAATCCTCTCCCTGAGCCTCCTTGCCTGCTGTCGATGGTACAGCTGCTGTCTCTTCCTTGATGGGAACTTTCTCTGGTGGAACTTCCTCCCTCACATGTTCTGCATCTAAAGTCACGGTTTTGACATGCACTTCCAAAGCTTCCATTTCAATACTTGGTACTCCAGCGGTGGCTTGTGTAACTGGAGCGATTGGTGTTTTGGGTCTTTGCATCTCCAAAGTTGGTGTTTTAGCTTTTGGTGGCTCTGGAGGCGTCGTCGCCGCACCCTGCATTCCATAAGTAGGGGTTTTAACCCTTAACGGTGATTTTGGTGCCTCCTCTGCTTCAGATAATGCTGTTTGTGGTGTTTCTGCCTTCTCCACTGGCCTCACCTCATCAGCTGGTATCTTTGGTGTTAAGACTTTAGGGGTAATTTCATTTACTAAGATCTGAGGCATTGAAGAGTTATTTGTAGAAGCTGCGACTGTTGTTTTGCTGGGAGGTGTTTTGGGCCTCTGTGCTTCTTTAGAGGAGGATTCGGGTGCAGAGATGTCATTACATGGAGGAGATATTTCAGACACCCCGTTGGTAGGTGTCTTAGGCCTAGATGTACCAAAGGTTGGTGAAATAGTCCGGATTCCTCCATATGCGGCATACTCAGATGGAGTCAATCCATAATACTTTGATTTAGGTTTAGGTTTGTATGCTTCATATGTTGGCGTCCTTGACCTTTGATATCCAACTGAGGGGGATACAGATTGGCGTCCTTCATATGTTGGAGTCTTGGGTCTTTGGAAGCTAGGCTGGATTGTAGGAGTAGTTGCTTCATGGGAAGGACTCTTGGGTGTTAGAGCTGTATACATAGAAGTTTCCGGTGAAGTTGTATTCAGCGGAGGCAGACCATTTGGAATTGTATAGCTTAAATCGTCAGCCTTTGGCTGCTTGTGTGTAGCAGTGACCTCAGATGCAACATCAGCTAAAGGTGTTTCAGCAGCAACAGCAACAGCAATGGATGTGGGAGTTTTGCTTCTCTCGTTGTCTGTTTTTTCTGTCGGGGTCTGCACATCCGGGGTGGAGCTCACAGGAGAATAGGCCGCAAATAACAGAGGATTAGGTTTTGATATTTCAAAAACAGGTGTCTTTGCTCGGGATGGTGTCTTTGGACGGCCTGAGGCTATTAGTGCCAATGGAACCTCATAAGAAGGTGTTGCACCTCTTTTGACTTCAGATGTTGGAGTTGTACTTCTTTTGATTTCAGATGTTGGGGTTGTCCCTCTTTTGACTTCAGATGTTGGAGTTGTACCTGTTTTAACTTCAGATATTGGAGTTGTACTTCTTTTTATTTCAGAGGTTGGGGTTGTACCTCTTTTAATAACAAATGAAGGAGTTGGTATTCGTTTCACTTCATATGTTGGAGTTGCTACTCTTTTTATTTCAGGTGTTGGGGTTGCTGCCCTCCTCATTTCATAAGTTGGTGTTTTCACTCGTTTTATTTCAAATGTTGGTGTTGTACTCCTGAGTATTAAAGGAGATTGTGTTCTGTAATACACAGGTGACTGAGACATCTCATGATCCGATACCTTAGATGTGTATATCCTTATTTGGGGAACCTCAAAGATAGGTTTCTTGGGCTTTGTGAGTTCAAAGATGGTAATTTGAGGATTGATAGATTTGGCAGCCATTAGAATCCCACCTGATTGAGAGGCCATTACCTTTGAAGGTACAGCTTCAGGACTTTTTGGTTCTGAATCATGGGTATGCCTGGGACGCTTTGCCTGTGGAGCTGAAGCTGATGTGGGTGAAGGCGCTTGAACCGGGACTGAAGCTAGACCAGGAGTAGAGGCTCCATGAGGTGACAGAGTTGTGTAAGTTGATAATGATATTGATGATGGGGTGGGAGCTGGCTTCGGAGCTTCAGCTGAAATGGGAACCGAAAGTTGAGCCAGGGGTGGAGCTGTTGGGGAAGGTGCTGTGTATGTGAAGTGTTGGCTTGCCTGGTGAAAGTTGATGACTGGGGGAGAGTAGGACAGCGGAGAAAGCCTTCCTATCGGACTGTAAGTTTTGCTCCTCGGATACGGGTAAGGAGATGGCATGTGCTGGTACACTGATCGGACGTTGACCCTGGGGTACAGAGTGCCGCCGTAGGCGGGTGTCTCCGGCGTCTTGGGCGGAGTGGAGTGGTCGCTGCGCTCGAGGTCAGGGCTGGCCTCACTCACGGGAGAGAGGCTGGCGCGGAACGGCACCGGGGTCTGCGCGGACTGCGCGGCTGCCTTCTTCTTGGCGGACTTCTTGAGCAGTTTCTGTAGCCGGGCATTGTCCCTGCCGGGCTTGGGCAGCAGGGGCGGGGGGTGCTGCTGGGACTGCAGGCCTGGCTGAGAGGCAGCGCTGTAACTGACCGCCATCAGCATTTCAACCCCCTGAAACCAGTACAGAAGCATACATTAAATATTACTCATTGCCAGAGTATACAATCCAAAATATGATTCATATAAAAAGTATGCTGGCATTATATGGGGTCGCCGAAAGCCCAGTGGCTAAGGTGCTTGTCTGGGACCTGGAAGGTTGGTGGCTTAAGCCCCAATGTAGCCACAATAAGATAGGTGCAACTGTTGGGTTCCGGGAGCCACCCCATATTGCTTCTGGGGGGATTGGCCGCTGCTTAGTCTAATCAACTACATGTCACTTTGGATAAAAGCATTAGCTAAATAACTGCGACGTGACTGTAATATTGATAGAACAATGTTGTAAAAATATATGCTTACTCTTACACAGTTAGGAGTCCTATTACTGAATTCATGTTATTTGTGTGGGTCTCTGTAGCTCTAAAAGAAACAGTGAGAATAGTTATCGATGATTAGCAACAGACATTTCTCTCCAACTGTAACCCTGATTGACATTTGTCCATAACTGATAAATAAGTGCAGATGATTTTCTTTCAGTGCACAGATAATGGTAATTGCTGAAAGAAATAAATAGCGCTGACATTCTATGTAAACATCATACCATAGCCTCAGACCCTGCTTGATTATTATTATTATTATTATTATTATTATTATTATTATTATTATAGTTTAGAGAGTTCCTTTTATTGTCTCAGCTTAGTATCTGATATTTATTATTTTTGCTTTGTATTTCAGCAGGACTGTGCCTTGAAGAGCCCGGGGGATGGATCGCAACACAAAACATGCCTTTTCTCTTTTTTATGATCTCATTGATGATGGTTATTTTCTTGGTCAGTGATGCTGTTAATGTGCACTTCAGGCCCCTGGTAATCAATTGCAGTGACATATCTCTTGGTTCATTTTATCAGTCAAAAGCTTGATTTGCCACCACCAGTGGGCCCTTCATTCACTTCATTCATCATTGCGTTGAATTTTACAGAAAATGTGTAAAGCTTGAAATGATATACTGTATTTGCTTATAACTGGATAGTCCTACAAATCTGTCAGAGAAAAATGTTGCTACTATGAAATGTCTGGATGTACATTTAAAACTTGCATATAGCTCCGTTTCAACATTGGACACTTTTGGACTGTTACGTTAGTGAATTGTGTCGGTGCATTATGCTCCATCAAAAAAAGAGAGAAAAGCATATAGCTTAGTGATTCTAGCTCCTTTGGATTTTCTATTTGAAAGTAATAAATATTTTCACTAATGAGATTATGTGTGTTTTTTCTCAATTGTATCTTGTATTGTGCACTGGGCGGGTGGTATGTATGAGAGCAGACGGAATCAGGCAGGAAGCCTATCTGCTCCCTAGGTTTGGAAAATGAGCAGGCTGATCAAGTTTAAGACCCCTTTCTGAAATGAACATGGATGCTGGAAAGTTTCTTGGCCTAATTTTAGGAGGAGGCCAGCTATCGTGTGTCCACAGTCACCTGCTCAACACTGCAGAGTGATGTCCTTTACAAGGTGCATCATTTTCACAGCTCAGTAAATCAGCGCCTTCCGCCAGGCCTGCAGCAGAGTGCGTTTACAACAAATTTAGCAAAATCCTTGGACAAAAGAAGTCACTGTAGGTTTAAATGATGGATTTATGAATTTACAGTCAGTATGATATAATAACCAAGGGTTTGCTTTCCAAGTTTATCCATTGATCAAATTGATAATCTTGGTGTGTCAGTGTGTCAGTATGTCTACCAAGCTTCTCAAATACCATAATATGGGTGTGACCTGTCAGCTGTTTCACTTCTGAACATCACATAAATATACAATCCAGTACAGTCCAATGAGGTTTGAACAGCATGCACTTCATAGGCTGGTAAATGGAGACTGGTTGCTTAGCATTAGATTTCATGATCTCTGAAGTCAACACTTTCATGTTTTACACTGATAGTGCCACACAGTATTATTTGTCTTGAGTCGTATTATACTTGAAAGGTTGCAGGTGCAATTGTCAGACTTTACTCCAAATAGTATGCAAAGTAAGCTAGTGAGAGCAGACGGTGTATAGAGCTAGGATAGTGCCAATTTCCAACATCTTCGATTTCACTAACCCCACCCACCCTACCTCCAAGCAGTCCTGAATGAAAAGGATCAGTTACAGTTAAACTCAAACCTGTGTGTATCATGACCACATTATGAAAAACATTTGACCCCATTTCCCTGCAATCCCTGCAAAGTTGTCTCCTAGTAATTGCCCCCTTCTATGTATTTTTCAAACACGGGACAGTTTGTAAGAATGTTTTAAAGGAGCTGGGCTCTCACAGCAATAGACACTGAAACCACCATCTGATATATGAGAAGAGGTCATCCTTTTAAGGCCCTGGTAGGGCAGACATTTGGAACACCTCCAAGATACAAGTTCAAAAGAGGAAAGGGTAATTATAGCCTTGCAATAAAACTGTCCCCCTCCACAATGGCCTCTGAGTTACCACCTTTTCCAGAAAAAAAAAATCCAATCCTGAACACGGGGACCAGGCAGTTAAACACACACTTTGGTTTACCACAGCTGAAAACCGCCCACATGAGCAACTTACCAGGAAGTAGTGATCACAGATGACAAACTCACTTTTGACTGAATACCCTTCAAATAAAAGAAAAAACATTGCAAATATACATCCATACAAATATAAGTACAAAAAAAGAGGACAAAGCAAGTTAATTTCAATCTTAATATACAGATATGGAATTTTGCCAATAAAATGTACTGAATAATGTTTCAAAAATTGTTGGATCGCAGTGTATGATGGATTTGTTCAGTACTGGAATCCTGAAACATTCCCATTGTAATATGATCCTATAAACAACTCAACGTGCACATAACAAATATTGAAAAGGAAATTCTTAAAAGCGTTGTTTATCTTTTTTCCCCCATGTTTTAAATGACAGATTTCACCATTTACTCTGAAAAGAAGACTTTGAAACAGTCTGGCTGAAGCCCTATTCAGAGACAGATCAGTATCAGCGTGGAGCCCTGCTACACTAGTCAATGCATTTCTTGTAAGCTAGCCAAAGCACAAAAAGTGAATTTCATTGTGTTTACCTGTGTGAGTGCTGGTTGGGGGGGTACTGGCTGCTGCCTGCAAGTCCCAGCCTGGAGTGTCAGAAGGGGAGTCTCATCTTGTGCTGAACTACACCCTAACTACAAATGGAAGGAACAGTCTCCATGCCACTCCAAAAATAAAACCAGAGCCCTTTGCTCAAAGCGTGCTCCAGCGTGACTGTGGGCAGGGACCGTCAGCTAGGCAGGGGGTGTTTGGAGCACCTTAGATATCACGGTCCTGGAGTCCTGGGGTCCAGAGCCGCCCTCTTTAAAGAGCAGCAACCCCTACAGGCAGCTATGAGGTTAGGGCCCGGGGGGTCTCTCTCATTACACACAATTCTGCTTGCTTAGTGAGTGTTAACCAGCCACCCATCCAAGATAGGATCTACAGGGGAGCTCTTCCTATTTGCCGGAAGCCTTTGAGGTGGGTGTGTCCTGGGTTATCAAGGGTTTTATAAGTCTAGTGAGGCTGTGTGAAAACTTACATAAACCATTGATTTACTACCAGTGCAGGTCATAGGATGGCCTCAACAGTAAGCATCTTAGGATATAATTTGATTTATATGAGCCATGAACAAACAGCATACCCACCTCCTCCTTTTCACGGTGAACTGTTTTAACTTTCCCCAACATGAAAACATGAGATAAAAAACATTGTCATTATACCTTTTTATGATGCATACATCAGTGGGAGAAACTGTAGCCATAAGTCTTGGTTAAATGTTTTGACTGAAAGCTGTCCCAAATCCCTTCGGCCCTGGGGTCTAATTGGAAGACTGATCTTTACTTGTCCTGCAGGATGTATGCCCCCTACTCCCTTGTTCACTGATGTATTTCTGCTTGGGTAGTGATGACAAATATAGCAACAGGGCATCTTAGCTACACCTCTCCAAACTTGTGCCTCCCAACACTCCCCATTAACCTTTCTATCTCCTTTTTCAGTGTGAGGTGTAACAAGCTGTTGACCCCAACCCCACCCAGCCCCCGAGACCATCTCAGCCAATAAGAGACCTCAGGAGATCAAATATCACTATAACAGAAAGACTTAATCGTTCCGGGAAGTCTTCAGAACCTTACAGCCAGTCTCCGTCAACAGGGAGCTCACTCCTTTCAGCTTTTCTGAGGTAAGAGAAAGATGAAGAGAAAACGAGATAGAGAAGGAGAGATTTTAGGAAATTTGAGGCCAGATGTTTCCCCCTACCCCCCATGACAAGTGGAAGATACATGTGCACATCTTTTTTATGCACTTTTCTCACTGTAGCTTTAAAGCGGAGGCTGGTCTGTCGTGTCTTTGCCCAGGATGTGATGGCCTGGTTGTGCAATAGGAAATTTGCTGGACGCTAACTTATCATTGTATAAGAACACAAATGAGAGACTATTGGTTGAGTGATGCAGGCAGAATTGGTTCCCTATGGCATTGCTGGTGATGAGAAGAAAGTAATTTAGCCTTGATGGAGGACAAAATAAGTTGTTGGAAATATAGTTTGTACAAGGAAAACATTGTAGTGCTTCAAAATGTGAACTTTTGCTGCATGTTTATGAATTCTGAATGTGATTTTAAAGAAATAATGCAGATCCTTTTTGTATTCCATAGCCACATAGAAACAGTTTCTGTTCCATTAGCTGTTGGATATGCTATTGACCATGAGTATGAATGGGTCTTTGTGTGTGTGTGCGTGTGTGTGTGTACTGATTGTCTGAAACTACCGGGGAATGCTGTGAGCTCTCTAACCAACAATGGTGGATAAACCAAATGGAATCGCTTGGATTGGATGTTACCATGTCACCGATTGCAACATGCATTTTCACTGTCAGATCTCCTGGGCAGCCTGGTTGGTCAGTGTATTTGAAGCCTGGGATTTACAAATCTGTTCCTCAAAATTGTCACAGTTCTTCCACGTTGTACCAATGCTGGCAATGTCAATCCCGGCTTAGCAGACAGCAGCTGATAATGCAATCACGGCATCACAAAGACTGAGAGCAGGGAGACACGCACAGTGCTCACAGGCAATTATTACCTTGCTTACGCTGTATGATGCAACAAAGCAGAGGACTGAGGAACGGGGTCCACCAAGCTCTGATGAGAGGAGCAGTTCCCCTTACAGCTCCAGAAAGACCCACCTAATGTCTCAGTCAAGAAAAGCTAGAGCAGTGGGATCATTATTATAAAGGCATAAACTACATACAAGTCAAGCTTTTTTACAACCACCAACCTGCGTCAACGGAGATCATATTTATACCTTTCAACAATAATAATAATAAATTATCAAGCAAACTCCATAGTATAACATACTACAAAATTGGAATTGTAGTTTCTGTTCATTGTCATAATTGTTTTGTGATGTTTTATTTATACATTTATACTCAAAGCATCCACACAATATTAGGGGTACACATAATAATGCATATTTTAGAAAGTGGTTTATCTGTCTGCTCCCATGTAGTCCCGTTTTTGCCTGTCTTTTCGGTGCAAGTCATTGCCAGATATGGAAAGGGAATGGGGATTATGAATGCTATTCCAGCAGAAAGAACAGGAGCTGACTCTGAGAAATATGATCAGGGACTAATTCTGAAGGACATCTACAGCTGTTGGTGTTGGAATACTCCTGAGTCTGAGTGTGCTATATTTCTATGTGAAATTCATTTCAAAAGTGCAGTCAAAGATTTATACGTGACTGTATGCAACTGAAATATATTATTTTCATTTTCCTTGAGTACCAAAGGTACAGCTTTGTTAGCAGCATAATTAAAAACAATACACAATTCAATTTAGTTGGCTAAATGTGATATATTTTCATAAGAACACAGATAATAGCTTAACTGCATTACTGAGGTTCGGGGTTGAGGGGTAATACAAGCTATTCTCTGGCAATCAGGGATATTCAGGACATTAAAAAGTTGTACCTAGGGCTATAGCCTATGTTTAAAAATTGAATTTTCACAGCTGAGTTGGTTGAGGGAAATGACTGAGAAAGTTGACTTTTTGTCATTTAAAAAACATTCTAAAATAGAGATTCTGATCACTTAACGGCTGAAATTCTGATCACTTAACGGCAGGTATAAGCAGATAATGTTGCCCTTAAATGAAGACCTTTATTACTGTGAGATAGCAAATACATTTGATGTCATCGCAGAGTCATTGCTACTGCAGATGCTTTGGAAACAGGTGCACAACAACTTAGGTTTGAAAGACAAGGGTCAAAGAGTGTTCAGTTGCACTGCCTCAGAAAGGGTGTGATACTCCAAGAGGAGGCTAGTGGGCTCAATCATGCTATTTAACAACTTGTAGGAATCTATTGCAGTTTCTTAGTAGGAAGTGCTCACCTATCAGGTTATCTTTGGAATAGGGAGGAGACTGTTTTTTGGTTAGCAGTACCACAGCTATAAATGTAGTAGACTACTTAGCGTGCAGCTCCCAGCTGTATTTCTAAAAGTACCCTTCTTCTCTTCCTCAACGCTTTCTAGGTGCAAAGTCCACTGCCACCATGTCTGAGACTGAGGAAGTGTAAGTATATATCTTTAAATAATCTTAATTTCCTTTTTATATAAATATAGTTTCCCCCTTGGGGAACAAATTTGTCAACCAATGCACAGTGTTTCTTGTGGTCATAGTTTAGAGATGGAGGTAAGGAGACACAAGTGGTCTTTAAAGAAGTTTCTATTCCTGGAGACCATAATTCTTGTCTGTCTTTACGACTTGGCAAATAGTTGTCTTGTCTTGTCACGTAGGCTATGCATCTAATTATATAATATATCATTTTGGAGTCTGCCATCAACCACATTTTTAAGCTGATCATAACTATTTTATTTATCTTTTTCTTTTCAGTGTGGCAGGTAGGTGACCTTTTAATATTTCTCAATCAAAGTCTTCAAAAAACAAAAACAAAAAAAAACTCCATGTTCAATTTTACAATCGATCATAGATTAATAACTATCTAAAACTATTGCATGTTTCTCAGATTATTGCAGTAATAATCCTCTGAGTTACAGTAGGCTACCAGGTCTCTCCGAAGTGGTCAATAGTAAACTGAACTTGACCTTAAAATTGTACAAATTACTTAGTTAATTCATACTTTTTTTCTGAAAATGATTTGTGGAATATTCGAGGTGCTGGGATTATTTCCCTGCTAGCCGCAGCCCTGCCTGAAGGCCTGGTTTAGATGCTGTCCTCCCAGGCTATGTGCAGTCCTCACAGAATGGGAACAGGACCCATAGCGTGCATGTGATACCCAGTCCCAAGTGTTTGGCCCTGATGCTCTGAAATAGCAATATGATATCTGGAATATAATATGAGCGTTGAAAGACCTAGCTTTTTAACTCTGCACTATTTATTCAATATCATTTCACTAGCTCTTTTATATGATCAGGATATGTTTGCACATCTAGTGTTTGCACATAGACTTGTTTCAATTTTAATTGTAATGAATCATTGCTTTTTTTTTTTAAGTTGAAGGGGAAGTTGAAGGGGAAGGTAAAAAAAGAAAACCTCTGAGAGTTCAAACTGTTTTCCAGTCTGTTTCCCAGTCTGTATTGATACTAATTTGTCAACTTTGTTCACCCTTAAGTCTCAGTGTGTTTGACGATGATGCCTGCTTTGTCTCGCCAGCTCTCGGGCATGTCAGCTGAAAAATCCTCCATCACACTGTTTTTCTATTGTTCCTGCTTTGTGAAAACAGGAATACCCATTGTGTTTGTTTGAAGACATGTGTGAAGACACATGCTGCCTGTGACCTTAATATTTTAAGGCGTGATGTGATCCATCTCCCACGTGTCCATTTGGGCTGAATATTTACATGTTGCTTAAGTGTTTGCTGAGTGGTGTGGTCCTCTTCGGTCAACCTCGCATCATCTGTGCACCATAATACCCATGCTTTCAACCCTAAAAGTCATGACCTTAGTTAGAAAACCCATTCGCTCCCTGCTTCTCCTGTATATCAACATAACTACATAAGATAATAACGCCGCAGTCTGGAGATTTATGCAGTGATCATCCAACATTCTATTTCCCTGACTTCTGATTCTGCCTTCTGCTCATTGAAAAAATATGTCACACTTTACAATAAGGGTATATGAATTGAAATTAGCTAATGTAGTAATTAATTGATGTTAAATACATAAATTAAACATGAAATTAGTTAATGTATTTGTATGCTACTAATGTATTAGTTACATTAATATTTATACATGAACCAAACATAGTATAAACTTATAATTAGTTAACCATTCACACACACACGCACACACACGCACACACACACACACACACAATTTTTTAGCTTTTCATTCCAATTTGAATTGCCATTAAATAATGTTGTTGTTAACATGACTGAATGATGTACAAATAGGCCTACATAAGAAAGCAGATTAACTTCTCAGTAGTTAGTTAGTTAACTACATTAGTTAATGTCAATTCATGTAAACTTATTGTAAAGTGTTAGCAAAAAATATGCTTACTGCACATTAACTTTTAACATGAACTCTTTTAATGACTGTCAAACACAAGCCAGTTAAGGGTGATATCTTGGTAACTTTAGTGTGTAAATTATTACATTTTGTGATAAGACTGCCATGATTTTTACCCCTGATATCCATGTATTTTCTTTTGGATTATGATATATTTCAACCTGGGTATGTGGGGAAAGTCTCCCTCTGCATTACTGCCCTCTTTTCTCTGTCCTCACTGCTTGCTGTATTCTCCACCATTAAACTGTCCTCATGGTCTCTTTCACTGCCCCCCCCCATTTTCTCATAACAGAAACAGCAATGTCCAATTTATGTGCTAACATTGCCTCTCTCTCTCTCTCTCTCTCTCTCTCTCTCTCTGTGGCATTTATGACGCTCCATAGAGGTAGCAGAGGAAGAAGTAGAGGTAGAGGTAGCCCCAGAGGTGGCACCCGAGGCAGAGGCAGAGGCAGAGGCCGCACCAGAACCTGAGCCTGAACCTGAGGCAGAACCAGAACCAGAACCCGAGCCGGAGCCTGAGCCAGAGCCTGTGGCAGAGCCTGAACCAGAACCGGAACCAGAACCAGAACCAGAAGCAGAGCCTGAACCAGAGCCAGAGCCAGAGCCGGTGGAAGAGGAAGGTATGTGGCACGGGTATTCACTCCCAGGTCAGCAGTGTACTCCGCCTGTCACAGTCCAGACAGGTTGACTCATCTCCAGCCCTCATACCTGTAGCTTTCTCTAAATCAGCGCTACCACTGGAGGTACCTCCTCTTCACAAACGGCCACTATGAAGGAACAGCCTAGACTCGGGTATCAGTGTGTTGCTGGCTATACCGTGTATATGCCGACCCCCTCTGCCCGCTCTCCCTCCTCCCCTCCACAGAGTGCTTCAGCCACTGGTCACAGCTTGCATCCGTGATGTGATTTTGATGCGCTCCCTGGAGACTCTGTGGAGGAGACTCGTACTGCGGCCAGCCTTGCTCTCATTGTGAATGAGCTGTCCAGGCCCTCCCACCTTTATGCCACATGCAACCTGAAAAATATGTTGCCGTTGTATGACCAAAGTTATCGCAATCTTTCTAGCATGGCCAAGCCAAGTGAAAGTGTCAATGTTCATAATTGTGGGAGGTTTCATAACATCAATGGGTTATCCATTGAGCCCTGGTGTTATTAAAGGCAGTACAGTGTCTTCTAATTAACTGTTTTATCTGCCTATTGTGTTGTGTTGGTAATTCTCAAAGGGACAAAAAACAGGAATTTGTTTTCAGTGAAGCAACAATAAATAAAAAAATCAATCTCTGGTCACACAAACCAAGGTATTTAGTGGCACATCATTTTTGTCAAAAGGCAACCAAAAGTTGTAAGAGAATTACTGATTGGGCTTAAAAATGGTTTAAGTATAAAAAGCCAGCTGTCTGAACAGAGTGTATGTAAGAACCTGTGTACATTGCTGTGTATCAGCTAAAATTTAATGACATTTTAACATTGCCCACCTTTCTCTTGCTCATTTACACTCATATGGGCATTACTGATTGGGCATTAACTTACCCAATGGTGTGGCCAGACCATGTTTTTGTCCTCTTTGAGTTACAAAACTCAACAAACACTTTTTCATGTTGGTACAAAAATATATTGAAAAAGTCACTGCCCTGTTGAAAAAGCAGCTCAAGCTAGGTTTTGAAACAGCTGTTAGCTGGTCATTTCAATCTGGTCATAGCTGGATTTTACAGCAGGGTGCTTTTCTGGAGGTTCATATTGGGGTGTAATATGATCATTAGCTTACACTTCTGCAGTATGTTTTTGGCTTGAAAATTATATTGAGGTTTTCCTTTGAAAGCAAAAAAAAGTAACAAATAAAGATTATAAAACACCCCAATTTGGGCCAATGCTCAGCCATGCTGTGCCTGGAAAGGGAATCTGAAGTTCTGCCACATCGCCATGAATGTGAATAATGATGTCTGTCTGTTCTGCTTTTGCTTTCAACGCTTGCTGCATGCAGAGGCCTATGAAGAGGAAGGTATGTTGCTACAATTTCTCATCTGCATTTGTGATTGGTAGGGCTGCAGCATTAGCTGTCACAGGGATTGGAGGTTTCACTATTTTGAGAGGATGGCAGCACTGTTGCTGTCTCAGAGGAGGAGAAAACTCTGCCATTTTGCCTGACATCAAAATGAAAAACCTCCGTACAGAATAAAGAGAAATACGTGACCCAGTTGTCCCACATCTGCCAATGAAGACATTACAAAATGGAGAGAATGTGAATGCTGACCTATGTTTCACTGTGCAGTGAGCCGTATGCTGACCTGTGTTTCACTGAGCAGTGAGCCGTATGCTGACCTATGTTTCACTGAGCAGTGAGCCGTATGCTGACCTGTGTTCCACTGTGCAGTGAGCCGTATGCTGACCTATGTTTCACTGAGCAGTGAGCTGTATGCTGACCTATGTTTCACTGAGCAGTGAGCCGTATGCTGACCTGTGTTCCACTGTGCAGTGAGCCATATGCTGACCTGTGTTTCACTGTGCAGTGAGCCGTATGCTGACCTGTGTTTCACTGTGCAGTGAGCCGTATGCTGACCTATGTTTCACTGTGCAGTGAGCCATATGCTGACCTATGTTTCACTGCGCAGTGAAACAGTGCCACAGCTCATCATTGCTTTGCTTTTCTCTTCCGCATGACATGCCAAACCAGAGGAAGAACAAGACGGTAGTTTGCGTTTCCTTTGACAAAAACACTTTGTGGTGTTTCGGGTGCTGTCTTGCTTGTGTTTCTGCAGTGTGAGGGTCAAGCCAAAAGTTTATTTATTTAGCTATTTATAAAAATAGATATATAAATATTATTTTTTTTTAAGAATTTGTCATCGACATCTGTTTTGTGATCCTTTTGAATTTATTTATCTATCTATTTATTTACTTATTTTTAGTTATTTATTCATGTATTTGTTTAAGTGGAGTAAACTTACTGTGGATAGTGGCATTTTGGCTTGTGTACAGAACCCTGATTGTATCTGTAACTTCTCCTAATCTGTTCTCTGAGAAGAATAGTGTGGACCCCACGAGAAGTGGATAATTACTGCTTATCTAATGAACATCTATGAATGTGTCCTGTGTGTAATCTTCTTAAAGTTTATACATTTGGATTTTTCTTGAGTACTACCACTAACATGTAATAACAATAATTTTATATCACAGGTACAACTTGGAATCGTGCTACTTGCTGTGTTTCAAAGCATAATTTGAATTCTAATTATTATTTGAATAAAATAAATCACTAAATAAACTCAACATTTTCAACAATTAAACTAAAACCTGCATTTGATGTCGCCTGAAAGCTTCAAGTGTCTTAATATGCTTTCAGTATGTGGATTTCTAACCCTGTAACAATTCCCTGTCCCCTTTTTATTTTCCTCTCACTCAACAGAGGAGAAGCCAAAATTCAAGTGAGTAATCTTTTCAACAGACTCTATTTTGAACTGATGGCAGTTTGAAGTCATATTTATGAATTTGCATATGTGTATGCACATCCCGCAATCACAGAAGTGGTGTTTAGCATTGGCAAACATTTTTCATCGTAAGGCATACATGGATAGAAAATCCGTTTTTTTAAGTGTGGCTAGCATGTAGGGTTTATATGACATGGTATCTTTCAATTCCCCACAGACCCAGTGCACCTAAGATCCCAGAGGGTGAGAAAGTGGACTTTGATGTGAGTAAATCTGTGTTTCATCCACAGCTTTGGTTTGATCTCACAATGTATGGGACAAAGGAGGCCCAGTAGCTGTGAAGGGCATCGCTAACCCTTACCCAATCAGTGATCCTCTCTGCTCCTAACAGGACATCCAGAAGAAGCGTCAGAACAAGGATCTGATTGAGCTGCAGGCACTGATCGATGCTCACTTCGAGCAGAGAAAGAAGGAGGAGGAAGAAATTATCGCCCTCAAAGAAAGAATTGTGAGTGGCCCATTCTTCCCAAATCTGCTTTTCAAGACATGTGGCTCCATCTGGTGGTGTGGTGGTGTAACAGCGTCCCCGTTCTGGGTGTGCTCCTGCAGGAGAAGCGCCGGGCAGAGAGGTCAGAGCAGCAGAGGATCCGTGCTGAGAAGGATAAAGAGCGCCAGGCGAGACGTGAGGTTCGTGTCGGAGAACCACACAACCCTCCTTCGCACTCACAGTGCTCCTTCTTACCTGTTTGGTGTTGATGGACTTTGTTGAAATTGCTTCCACAGGAAGAAAGGCTGAAGAGGGAGGAGATCGATGCCAAGAAGAGGGCTGATGAGGAAGCCAAGAAGAAGTCAGCCCTGACCAGCATGGGCTCAAACTACAGCAGCTATCTTCAGAAGGTGAACCTCTTACAGTCCGCTCTAATGTCTATTAATAAAGCTACCCGACCCCCCAATAGTTCTGCAGTAGACACTGGAGACAGTGTAGGCCATGTAAAAGTTATTGAGGCAATACATAAAGGCAGATGTAAGCTGTGTGTTAGGTTGCTAGAAGTATGTGACGTCTTTCTCTTTGGCATGGTGAGTGCAGGCTGACCAAAAGAGAGGGAAGAAGCAGACCGAGAGAGAGAAGAAGAAGAAGATCCTGGCTGACAGACGCAAGCCCCTCAACATTGACCACCTAAATGAGGACAAACTGAGGTGAGATTCCCGGAGACCTCTGGCTGAAGGGTCTCCCTGAGAAGTTGTAGGGTGTGTTGTGCTCACAGGCGTCTCCCCTGTTGGGTTCCAGGGAAAAGGCCAAGGAGCTGTGGGACTCGATGCATGGTCTGGAGGCTGAGAAGTTTGACCACATGGAGAAACTGAAGAGACAGAAGTATGAGGTGAGTGCGCCCCCTGCTGCAGACAACTGGATCTTCACTATAACCTATCTGACTGTACTTCTGGGCCAATGATGATAGTTTTCCACCATCTTGTTTAATATAGTCACTCCTTACTGATGTTCTTGACATTTAAAGAAGTTGTCTGGGAAAAATGAATTTTCTGAAGACAGAAGACACCCACCGAGAGTTCCCCACCTAATGAATGAATGACGTTGGTGCAGCAAGTCTGCACCACCAGAGAGATGAGTCTCACGGTAAAGGCAAAAAAAGAAGAATTCTGGCAACAATCAGAGATCAAAAAACCCTATTTTAGTGTGAAATGAATGATCCGTCCGAGAATCAGTTTTAGCTGTGAAAGAAACACCTCAAATTGAACTTTTCCACTCAAGAGCACAGCTGTGTTGAAATAACTGTGTTAGCTAGATTTTATGGAGATTGACCGCTGAGTTTAGAAAACTGAAAGTGCTTTTGTCAGCATTTGGAACAGAAAAGTGGGTCTGCTATCAGTTTCTTCTCTAAAGTGAAGGAAAAGTCCTGATGTCCGCACAACTGTGTGGTTAAAAAGGTATTATGAACACAGCTGTGCTTTGATCTCCTTCAGGTTACAACACTACGTAAAAGAGTGGAGGAGCTGAGTAAATTGTAAGTAAACTGGCACAGAAGCCCAAGGCCAGGGGAGCATGGTCTGCCTGCATGGGTCACTTCAAGGGCAAAGGAGGCAACATCTGATGAGAGGTGAAAGGTCAAACAGTGGAAGATGGAACTGACTGCAGCATCTGTATGCATCAGTGTTTCACCCATCTGAAGATTTTCAGGGCACTCTGAAATTAAGGGTTTCAGTTCTCTTTTTTGATGTTACATTTTTCTATTGGATAGAGTCAATGAGCAGTGGTTCAGTGATACGCCCTCTCTTTGGTGTCTGCATCAGACTATAGGACCTTTTTGCCCTCAGACACTTAGCCTCCACAGGTAAGTGATTTGGTCATTCTAAGGGTCAAAGCAAAGGACTTCACTCTTTTGGCATTCAGTCGGCCAAAATCCCTGGGTCTCCTGTTACATGGGAACATCTCTGTCCCCTTTCTTCAACTGTTGATGGGATGGAAACACAGGCCAAACACACCCTACCAGGGCTTCTCACAGAACATATGTTTACAACTATATTTTATGGATTAAAATGTATTATACTGCTATGTAGTCTTAAGGAGAAATCACAGACTGTGACATAATCTGTCAAAAGAAGGCACACACATTTTTTATGAGAACTAGCCTTTTCAGCCAATCTGGACTAATCATTTTACCTATGTATAGTTTGAGATCAATGAGAGAGCATAAAGGGTGTGTTTTAGCCTTTGTTTCCAGGCCTGGCTCCACAGACAGCCCCCTTTGGAGGGAGAGGTACTTTCGCAGGTGAGGGTCGGGATTCCAGCAGGTAATGTGCTGTGCTCCTTTCAAACCTGAGCTCCTGTGTTGTTCACAGGTCATCTCTCTCAGAAACCGCATTGATGAGCTTCAGAAACAGTAAGTCAATCAACCATCTGTCCTAGCCAGATAGCAGCATGGGAATCTGGTGCATTTCCTGTCCAGAGAGAAAGGCCCTGAGCCTCTTCTTGATAAATTCATTTTTCATCATTTAAAGTAACATATAGTGTTTTAAAGACAAGCTGAAATCAAAATTCACCTTTTCCTCAATTTAGTCAATTCTTCATAACCATACGAACACATCTTAAGGTATATTTTTGAAAAGGTTCTAAAATTGTAATATGGAATTACATTACATTATCCATCCACCAATCAAATGTACTTTAATTTTCCATTCCCCTCCAATCAATATCCTTTTCACACAGTGGCACGCATCCTCATTTCACGCCCCCTTGTCATTTCATGCCAGTCAATTCCCGCTGTGAAAAAAAATTCTCCCAAAAGATCTGAGTTTCACAAATGTATACGTCCGTCATATCGCGGAAGCCAGGGCTTCCATTTCAGCTTGTCTTTCTATGGAAAATGTAACTGATGTCCATATCCATATACACTTACACATGGCATTAACATGGGTGCTCTGGGTGTGAACAGCTTCACTGGGCCTTACAAAAATGTTATAATCAGCCGGCCATTTTACTATAGGATTCTGTGAGATTCACAGAAGTCTTATAGAACATTTTTGTAAAGGGGTAATGCCGTGTAAACATGCAAATACATAATTTTAACTATACTTGACCCCTCAAGTGCTGCTTATCCTAACAAGAAAGGACTTTAAATGCAGGATGAACGGTCCTCATCCAAGCTGTAAATGTGCTATTTACACTGTAAAGTCACAGATACCTAACACGTTTACATCACATTCTCATCATGTGATGCAACGGCAAGAAACTATGGTCTATCTGCTCTATGTTGTGATGTCTTGTGATCTTGCACACACCTTTCAAAGGCAAAGAAATATACAAGAACAAAATTGATTTGAATAGCTTTGCTGCACAATGTGATGCTCTTGCACATACCATAAATAGTATCCTTATCACATCCAAACATGTACAATACTCATACAGCTCAGTACTAAAACCAGTAAGTATTCCATCTCAATTTGGTCATTTTTTTAATCATTAAAGTGCATATTGTGTTGGCAGAACTTTCTGTAAACTCTGTAAGCAATTTTGTTCAACATAAACCAGCCTCAGTGTTGGTGTTCATAATTGTTGTTTATGTGGCCATTTGTCTTTGTGTGTGCACTTTCAAAGGTGCACTCAAGGCCCAATAGACAACAAGCGTTGTGTAGACACATTTTTTTCTCCAAAGAGACAAATATTGCATGAATCTCCATTGCGCCAGGCCTGGATCTATGGCTGTTTATTTATATGTTGATGATAAAATATAACGGTAAGTGATGCTTTGTGTGTGGCATGTGGAACCAGCATGTCTTCTCTTATCACCTTCGCTTACTGTCTTTCATTAAGTCTACTATCGGCTTAATTGGGTTTCTCTGACTGAAGTCTGTACAGACCTTCAGTAGAGAAAGCAATGAGCATAACTGCATGTATAATGTTATGATGTACAGTGGCAAATCAGTAGTGGTGATAATTATTTGTACAAAGCACATGAAATAGTGTCTGTATGCTCTCCAGAATCAGCAATGCTCCAAGACAGCTCATTTTCATAAAAGATAATACATCAACACCTGTCAATCTCCCTCCTTCATTAGCTTTGTAGGAGAATAACCAGGGTAACTGGATGTCTAGTATGTCCGACATAGAGCGTAACCATGACAGCCATTTCAAATGTAGTACAATGATATGTCCCGCCATTTGGAATCCAGTCCTGGTGATTACAGTTCTGACCAGCCATGTCCTGTTGGGTGGCATGTAATTAGCTATAGTATTAACCAGTGAGGAAGTGCTACAGTTGGCAAGGCATCCCCTGCCTTATCACACACTAGTGAATGCTGGTCAGATGGAAGCCGGCCGTCTACCCACAGTAGTTACGCAAGAACATTAGTCTGTCAATGCATGTACTGGATATGCTGTAGCAATGGCTTTGCGACAGAGATTAAGATGAACAGACGTGAAAATGACATATATTATCTGAAACTACCTTTGAGTGACAGCAGGAGGTGCTCATAACTTTGATAGTCTGATATTGGTCCCACGAAATTAAGAGAGCAGAGAAGCAGGCGCGGCGAGAGCCAGCGGCGCAGGCAGCGGGTCTCACCTGCGTGTGTTTGCATGCTTGCCGTATTACAGCAGCAAGAAGGGAGCCGCTGCCCGTCGCAGAAAGTAAGCAGCGGGCTGAAGAGGCCTCAGCCCCAGTGTGGCCCCATCCTGAAACTCGGAGCGTGGACCACTTCCATACGGGACAATGGGCCCTCGCAGCAGCTTCGACTAAGACTGGAACCATGGCACGCAAACGTCTCACACTTCTGGGCGTCTTTCCGTCTAATTGGTGTTATTGTGTAAAGTCCACTTTAACAGCTATTAGCAGTTGTCATAGAAATAGCCGCAATTGTGCCTTCTCACGCTGGACTGATGTTTGGTTCTCATTATTTTTGTAAATAAAGTGTGACTCTTCTGCCTTGTCTTCTGATCAGTTATTGTTCAAATTTCAATAAATGTACTTCTTACGAATGCACTTTAAAGTCCCTGTATTCCTGTGTTAAGTAGCAAAATACAAATCACATTCACAGACCTCTTTAATCACCTTTTTCCAAGGTTAGACTGAGCCAGTAAATATTATGAAGATAAAGCTTACGTTGTCACTTTAATACGGATATATTGATACACTTTTAGCATACATCGTCGAGAGTTTTGGAGGAACCAGCCTGCTCACTAAGGTGGAGTCTGATTTTGACTTGTGAATGTTTATCATGCTTTTAGGAGGGAGATCTTTTGTTCTGTGAATTTTCCCCTACAACATGACTGTTAAATTTATGATTTAGATTCTCGTACTACTCTGGGTTGTCACGATGAATGCGATGGTGGATAAATCATGGTCATTCGTGTCTTAGAAAACTCATGTGACTGGATATACGGTCAATACCAAAATAACAAAAAAATAAAAATACGCTTTCATGATTTTACTTGATTCATGGAAGCCTAGTCGTAAAGAAGAAAAACAGCAAACTTGTCCTTTGCAAAAACACGTCTACGAGTATTCCGTTTGTCAATACTTCAACTTTCCACGAGAGGGTGTTGCTGATCCAATAAACTGCTGTTGCCAACTTTCTGGACAGAAATAACATTTGGAAGGTAACACGTAAGGTTTGTGTTGTCTTTCTACTCTGGTATAACCGATTCCAACTCGTGGTCCTTACAAAATCACCAGATTAAATTCAGCCAATGAACATCCAAAAATACTGGATACCAAAGCATATATCTGTGCAAAGATAGATTTTAACTGCTTTCTATAAATTAAGAATTGATATTCTAGATTAAGAATACAGTCAGAGTATAATAACAATAATATATATGTATAATATAGCCGGCATAATAATGCCTACATACAAACCCATTAAATACGTGTCATTGGTCATTGGTGTAATTTCTTACATCCAGAACCCTATCATATACATGGAAATATAGCCTGGAAAAGTATGAAAGTCTATTTTGACCATTTTATGGTTGCATTTTGATTCATTTTGAACTAATCATGAGCTGTAAAACAATATCATTTAAAAATGTTCAGTAAATTTGTCGTTTCTCCAAAGTGCAATAACAAGGATAGCTGACACCATACTGCAGATTATTGCTCAGCCTGTTTGACTTTGTAAAAAGACTTAGGCTACATATGAAGTCATATTAACGGAAAAGCGCTAATTTACCAGCGGATGCTTGTGTGAACACAAATTAAATTTACATCAACGCCCGCTAATATACCCTAACAATGTAGCCAGGATTCGAACAAACTTGAAATGTTTTGTGTGTTTTTTTTTTTTTTGGTGTTTAGAAATGAATAGAAACACGTATAGGCTACATTACATGAATTTGATTGCATGAATGAAGTAAAATGTCCAGTGTTCATTCAACCAGAGTACATGCGGTCCTACCATGTGCACTCTGTAATTTAACGCTGAATATCTATAATAATAATAATAATAATAATAATAATAATAATAATAATAATAATAATAATAATAATAATAACAATAAAGTTCCCATAGTACAATAGACTACATGCATACGAATTCAGCCCTGATTCATACATGATTTTTCGATCAGCGAGACGTTCTCTAGGTTCATAGAAGGTTGTGGGAAAATTAGCCAGTGTCCAAATGAAGCATACCAGAACCTTTGCCATTTGCTGGGCTAAAAATAAATAAGAAATCATTTTAATAGGTCATATGACTTTCACCTCATCTCAGGCATTTCCTGATAATTATGATGGTACGTAGAATACCGTGTGTAATACACGAGGAACAATATTTCTGTAAACCGGGACCCCTATAAATAAAAGCATGAATTAACTGATCTTTCACTTGAAGCTTTTTAAAATTGTATGTGATTGATATATTTTTAAGAATAAAGCTAAATTATGAAAATACAGAATTCAATATTTTTTTAATCACTGTAGGCTATATTCAAATTCCTAGCCTGCTCACTAAGCATTTCCATATTTTTAATTTGGATAAATCACAAAAGATCATTCATATATTCAAAATATTTGTGTTGAATAAATACTGTAATACAATAATATACACGTTAATATTTGTTTCTCAAATTATAAGACACAATTTATAAATTCGAAATAAGATCTATATGAAAATGGAGTATAAAATGTAATTGTTTAAATTAATTGTTTTCACGCTTTTGCTTCAAATTAAATATACTTAATTTTTTTCTGTTCAAATCATTTTGTGCAATTTCAATTCCAAAGCATAACAAATGAATGGCATTTGAATGACAAGTATATGAGTCAGCCATTTAAAATGGATGTCGCCACTTATGATTATTATTATTATTATTATTATTATTATTATTATTATTATTATTATGTTTTGTTGTCATTCGTCTAATGATTGAAGTATCCACTTGTCAAGCATGAACAGCAATGACACACAATTTTATATAAATAGCCACATTGGTTTCTTTATTAAAACGTTAACATTCACTCAGTTTTAAAGATATATAAATATAAAGTTAAACATCTGACACAACAAACCAAGCGTCTCTATCAACAAGCAACATTAAATACTTAAACATTTTGTCTGATTTTTAAGCAGCCCTCATTTACAAATGTACAAAAATGGTCCTCGTTTTCTAGATTAGATTTGTTTGGCTTTTTCTCCTTAACAACCACAATTAGGATATACTGAACAAAGTGTAAGGCGCATAAATAATGCTTTTTTTTTTTTGGTTTTCGTACTTTGCATTTGGAAACCCGTGTCAAACCAGGTCAAATAGCATGCTACCGGTCACCCAAAGTTGCTATAATTATGAAACACAGAAATACATGACAACATAAATAACATAGATCTATACATTTTACACGTCTTGTGCTAGACAAGTTAAATGGCTTGAATCGGGATACTTTGCCTTTAAGGAATTGGAAACCGTTCTATTGTTGGAAAAAATATGGAAAACTCGCAGTTTCTCCATTTTAGTCAGCAACGTTGTAACCCAGTTCATGTTTCCTTTTTCATTTTAAAGAAATATATCTGCATTCAAGAATGTTTAGTTAGTTCGAGGGTCTTCTTTTTGTGAACCACCAGGACACTTCATAACACCTGATAGATGGGATTTGGATCATGAGGGGGTTGGGAACAATTGGTCGGGGACGGGACAGTTGCTCCCGGGTCGCTCATGGATCCGTCGAGAGGAGAGCAGGGGCTGCCATCGGAACCCTCCTGGATTTGTACTGTGGCGCAGGTGGAGGTGTCTGTCGAAATTCGCTCCACGATGCTGGACAGACAATCCAGGCTGGAAATGATTGAACTCTTGTTACTTCTGGAATCTGAGGAAAGAAAATAAATACATAAATGAATTAACAAATGAACTGTAATTTCCACCAGTTTTTCTCACACGGTTTTGAATTACTTCCATGTGCCGTGTGTCAAGTGTCATTAAGTAATGTCAGGTTGTTAATTGTAACGGCTGAGCATTTTACACCAGTAGTAAAATGTGGAAAAGACTGAAGCGTGTCGTTCGTTTGGTGCCTATACATTAGATAAGCTGCTACAGTTAAGATCTTCATTCACACTTACCATTTGGCGTTTCGTTAACGTAGGCGCTGCCATAGCTCTCCCTTCTCCTTGATGTGCATGTTGGGCCATTAAAGTCCATCTAAAAAAAAATACACGCTGGTTATTTTCCGTCAACACCAAGTTTGCTTCATGTTCTGTTTTTAAAACTACGATTAATAAACGAATACACATTACAGAGGTTATTCCAGTGAATATGCTATGCAGAAATATATGCCCAATAAGTATGGGCCCTTAATTTCAGATGATGTAACTATCAAAAACAATCAACGAATAGAGGCACATGTTGGCCCTGAAATACTGAGTGCATGTTCAGATACCTGCTTATTTATGTAATCTACTCACCATTCCATCTGAGCAATTGGACCGTGGACTGGACGCGTCAGAGTCTCCGCTGTAGTGCTCCAGCACCGGGTAGTAGTTCTCGTCCTGCCCTCTAAGCAGAGACTGTAGGGACTCGATGTAGCTGATGGCATTTCTGAGAATCTCCACTTTGGGCAGCCTCTGGTTGGGGTTCGTGGACGTGCACCGTTTCAGGGTTTCAAAAGCGTCGTTGACTTTGCTAAGCCGCCTCCTCTCCCGCATAGTGGCTGCTTTCCGGCGGTCTGCGTTGGTGGTTTTCCTTTTGCATGCTTTGCACGCCCAGAGGAGACACCTACCCGCTTGGTGGTGTCCGCTCGGAGCGCGGATGTGTTCATCTTCGTTGTGATGGTGATCATCCGTCTTCAGTAGGCCCACGTGAACCAACCTTGGGTCCAAGTCCTCGAAGAAGTGCATGTCACTTGTGTTGAAGCAAGGGTCATCGTAAAAGTCGTCTGCGGAGGTGATTGGAAAAGGGATATCCGACAGCTCCATCGCTTTTTGTCTCCAACTCCAGATATAAACCTGTATCTGACGTGGTATCTTTTGTCTGTCTCTTTTTGATTTGTAAGTTGTGATGGCTCACCCTAATTACTGCACATATGTTACTCTTTTAACTAAAAGTTTCTGGCAAAATAGCCATAGAATGGTCCGTTTTATCCCAGATGGATGACTCGTCAAAATTAACTCTGATTGTTTGCTATTGAGTCCAGCTTCGAATGTACCATTTCGGTATCTATTGCAGTTGTAATATTTGGGATGTATATATGTTAGCTCCCGGCTCGGGGGCGTGTTTTCGGCTTCGGAGAGTTCTCCCGCTTATCCAATGGAGACACAGAGCGTGAGCAGGGAGGGGTCTAATCTCACGTCATGCTGTGAGCAATTTCACGGAACTTTAAATGACCATCATCAAAACTTTCATAGCAAGTTAAGATAAGAACGAAGCGTTTAAGTTAAGTTTAGTCATACTAATCAATGAAAATGTATAAAATGGGTACCAACATCCTATTATGACCAGACAGAAAGTCAAAGCAATGTGGTTTGTAAGCTATGGTGAAGATTATAGTTTAAACTCTTGGAGGCCAAATCAGTAAAAACAGTGTGATCAAAAAAAAAAGAAAAGAAAAAAAAGACGGATATGGATACAATGTCATAATGTTATCTAATTAAACACAGAATATTTTACAGCGACTGTCATATCATTAATAACATGTTATTGAACATGATTTGATATAGTTACTATAATTGATATTTTGGCTGTTTGTAAGCTGTTTTGATTTTACTTAAGAGTGTCAAATACATGACATATTATCGTAACGTTTTTATTTATATAGCCGATACATACATTAACCCCCCATAAAACAAATAGCCAAATCCCTTTTGGAAAAATACAGGCAAAACACCACAAATATGAAGTCAACAAACTTCTGAAAACACGACTATAGAATTAATTTAAACCAAAAAAGTGCAGCTGTATGACGTTGTTGGTTTTATAACATTTTTATAACATAGGGTACTGCTTAATAATGCATACAGGGTCATGATATTTCCGTTTAAATATATACGGTATAATGAGGTATTATTTATACCTTACCTTATAATAAGGACTATTTCAATGCTAAAATCGGCCTACATGGATCACGTGAATTTCCACGTGAATAAATAATAAACGTTTATTTGCATAATAAAGCCGTTTCGTCAATTACATTTGTCCATTTATCTCGTCCTTTGTAAAAACATGTAATTCACATTCACAAGGTAGCACTAAACGGTGACGAACACAATGCATATGTATCTTTGACGTGATACAATTATGTAATCTTTAATATCATTGACTTCATCTATGCCGACGAGAGATGGAAACCTAATTATGAAACGAAAGATGGCGATATTGAGTTAAAATAGCCCACTTGCAAATCCTCCCGAAAAGCCAAAACGCTCCCAAAGCCAAGCACATATATGCAATTTTAAATGTTTAAATGTTTGTAATTTTGAAATATATATTGTTACTTAGTTACTTTAAAGTGTATTTACTTTAAATCAGCTGTTATATAGCACGTATAGTCCCGATTGGACTCATATATAGTTTCTCTGTTAGAGTTGAATTAACGGTGGATAACATGTTACCTTCTAGGTTAAGTATCAGTGCAGTAATATGCAACAAAATGTTAAAATAACATTTGAAAGTCGTCAATGTACTCCAATAAGAAGTAAATCAATTTTACCAAACATTTGAACAGATGATATTCCAGGTAATCATGGAATTATTTTCAATACAGAAGTTTCAACCAAGGAGACAAAACAATTAGGCTATACAAACCAAAAATGCGTTTGCCTTAGTATCTTGTATTTAATGTAACATTCTTGATTAGTATTATTTTCTATAAGCCATACTTTCAAAGAAACATCAAATTTAGGTTTTAATATTAGGACATTAAACCTTTGTGGGACGGAGACGACCTGCGCAAAATAAAACGTGATTAATTCACAGTGAAAAGGGTAAAATAAATAGATACATGTAAATCCATAATAAAACAAGAATACCCATTAATATATTATTATTATTATTATTATTATTATTATTATTATTATTATTATTATTATTATTATTATCCAAAGGACCATTGTTTTAATGAGGGGCAGCTGGAAGCACATAGAACCACAGACCACTGGACTGGTGTATACTTTCACAAGCACTCGAGCAATGCTTCTCACAACACCTTTCTAGGATTGACACTTGTGATTTCAGACCTCAGAACTAATAGTAAAAACAAAACACAAAATGTAAGCAGCAGTTCCTTCACAACTAAGACGCTGCCATTTTACGCAGACAAGGTAGGAAGTTATGTGTTTTGTGAACATGTGGACATTAGTTCTAAATGTCTGCATTTATATACCCCCGTTATCAATGTCGCTGTACAACTGATGCTTCTCAATTCACACGCACCGACGGTGATTGGCCGCCATGCAAGGCACCAACCAGCAATTGGGGGTTGCTCAGGGACACTTCGATACATAGAAAATCAGAAGTGGTCATCATGGCAGTGCACTGCAAATTTATTATATTAATTGATATACATTTGCAGGGTACCGACCAATTATGAACTGGATTCATTTGAGGGACTGGGAATAAAGTAATTATCTTATATGTGACAGCCATCTAAATGCAAAATTGACAAACCTTTATGCACATTGCTAAAATCCTATGTCCTAGTCCTAAACACAAGTGTGGCTACAATATAAACATAATTAAAAATATGCTCCCCCCCAGTCTGTGAATGTAACCACACACCCCTGCATTATGGCATGGAATGAAAAGCCCCCCAAACCTCAAGGTCCCCTGCCTCTCTGGTCCGGCTGCCCACTTTGTGTTTACCACGTTTGCAAGTGCTTAGATGTCAAATTGTCTTTCACAAAACTACATTGAGTTTCTGGGTGAAATGTTTCACTAAAAATGCTGAATGAGTTTTTTTGTTAATATTATCAAACTTGAAGATGATATGTCTTAAAATCCATGTGTACATACTGTACATGCAAAGATTGAATAAGATATGAATGTGTAAGGATTACTTGTTTAACACAAATGCTAATTATTTCTTAATTTGTTTACATCTATTATATATTACTATTAAAATGATAAATTGTTGCAAAACATTAATCGTCAGACCAAGTTTATAAATGTGGTGCTTCCATAATTTGTGCCATTACATGTATGTATATATGTATGAAAGTATGTTTGCATGTATGTATGTATGTATGTACAGTATCTATGTACGTATGATGTATGTGAATGTTTGCATGGATGCATGTTACTTATGCATACATGTATTAATGGATAACAAGGTGTCCCAAATCACTGTTGATGGATCTATTGCAGTGCTTTATGATTGATTTAACAGGACTAATAAAAAGAGAAGAGTGCAGCAGTAAATAGCACGTTGAACATCTGGTTCTGCAATTAATGCACTGTCCTTCCGTTCTTACATTAATCTCCCCAATTTTCCGGAACTCAGAGGTAATGTACACCCTGACAGGCGTTAGAGTCCAGATCCCGCTAAATCCCGGCTTTATATTTACCCCGCGCATACTTCCCTCTCACGTTCAAGTCCATTCAGGAGGTCAGCTCCCTCTACTCCTCTTGCTCTCTCCCTCTTTTGTTTTGGTGGTATGTTGGAAATGAGATGGCATATGAAAATCTAAAAGATCCACGATCAGTTTTCATCAGGCAAAAGCAAGAAAAAAAAAAAATCTCTCTGTAAAAATGGACACAAAATATTTGTTTCCATAAATACATATTTAATAATAAGAAATCTGCACTCTTGAGGAAGCTTTGGAAAATGCACCATATATTTAAAGTTGTATGTGTTATGGAGAAGAACAGACTCATAAAGTATTGTATTTTAGAGGTAACTGGAGACTGAGTGAGACTCAGATTATGTTTTTGCATCTGTCTGGCAGAGTGCAGGGCAGGTCGGGGGTTTGGCGAGTCTGGTGAGCCAGCTCAGGTCACATCTGTGATGCATCCTCTGCGCCTTAGCCATGCTACATGGGGCATCTTTAACCCTATAAACCCCACCCAACCAGCTCTGTCTGCTCCCTGCTCCCTGGGTCCTAACCATGTCTCTTCACCTGTCACTAATGGTCACACTGATAATAAAGACTTGTTTATTGCAGGTACTGACACTGCAGCAATACATTATATGTAGACCACCCACATTCCCCACTTATTACACGTCAATAACTGCAGCTCACTCCCAGCCTATTAACATGAATACATTTATGTGAAAAGTGAGAAGAAAGTCCTGCAGATTACATGTACAAGTGCCTGCTTATGTGCTCATGTTCAGTACATCGGAACATGATAAAGACAGGGGACCTCCATGTCTCCACATGTTCTTGTTATATTTCAGTAAAGGACATCTGCATGTCCATCATTATGCATCAAATTGTTTGCATTGCAGGCATATTTCAGTCGAGCATGATACCCATCAGGATTCTACTATATACTGTATAGGGCATTTTAGTACCTCACTAGACTACACAGGAGATGCATGGGAAAGCTGAATTCTTCATTCTTAAATTTAATTCTTAAACTGAATTTAATATATCCTAATTTGCAGTGGGCCTAATTTGCAATGTTTACAAAAGTAGAGCAACAAAGCACTTTGTACAGTATGTCAGGGCAAAAGTTGTTTGTGAAATTTTCCAGGTTCAACAAAGCCTTTCTGTGCTCTCTGTTCACATAGATACTGGATACGCCAGCACAAATACAACATGTGGAGTTCTCCCACATCACACATGGATATCAGAGTTCTGATGCCTTGTGAGGCTGTTGAACATGCCTCACTCCGGTATCCCAACGGGAATGCCACACTCCGATATCCCAATGGGAATGCCACACTCCGATATCCCAACGGGAATGCCTCACTTCGGTATCCCAACGGGAATGCCACACTCCAATATCCCAATGGGAATGCCTCACTCCGGTATCCCAGTGGGAATGCCACACTCCGATATCCCAACGGGAATGCCACACTCCGATATCCCAACGGGAATGCCACACTCCGGTATCCCAACGGGAATGCCACACTCCGATATCCCAACGGGAATGCCACACTCCGATATCCCGACGGGAATGCCACACTCCGATATCCCGACGGGAATGCCACACTCCGATATCCCAACGGGAATGCCACACTCCGATATCCCAACGGGAATGCCACACTCCGATATCCCAACGGGAATGCCACACTCCAATATCCCAACGGGAATGCCACACTTCGATATCCCAATGGGAATGCCACACTCCGATATCCCAACGGGAATGCCACACTCCGATATCCCGACGGGAATGCCACACTCCGATATCCCAACGGGAATGCCACAGGCAGCCGCTGCACACGCCAGGCGAGGACATCACAGGTCACGCATGGCATGTGAAGCTCTTCTACCACGTCGTACCCCGCGTAGAGAGCAATGACCTACAGAACCAGAGCACTGCTAGTCTTGGCTGCATATGCGGGTATAGAGATCGGTGACTTACAGCCCAGAGTACTGCTAGTCTTGGCTGCATTTGCGGGTATAGAGATCGGCGACTAACAGAACCAGAGTACTGCTCGCCTTGGCTGCATATGCGGGTATAGAGATCGGTGACTTACAGTCCAGAGTACTGTTAGTCTTGACTGCATTTGCGGGTATAGAGATCGGTGACTAACAGAACCAGAGTACTGCTCGCCTTGGCTGCATATGCGGGTATAGAGATCGGTGACTTACAGTCCAGAGTACTGCTAGTCTTGGCTGCATATGCGGGTATAGAGATCGGTGACTAACAGAACCAGAGTACTGCTCGCCTTGGCTGCATATGCTGGTATAGAGATCGGTGACTAACAGAACCAGAGTACTGCTAGTCTTGGCTGCATCACTGGGGCTCAGTGTTCCCCACCAGAAGAACTCTCAGGTTTCCATGGTGACCATGGCATTTCTGTTCTCTCTGTCCAAGATGACAGACAGGAGGGGCTGAGGGCTGCTGGGGGGCCACTGCTGTCTGGTGGGGCCCAAAGCAGTATACCATGCCCAGGCTTGAGTGGGGGTCAACAGAACCTGCACCCCAACATGACCCAAAGGCCCTGGGGGCATCGAGGCAATTACCCCGACAGGACGGTGTGTCAGAAATTAATTTATGTGCAAGTACCTGTGTATTCAGCACACTTATATGTCACATTTCAAAGCAGAAGGCTGACTTTCAGTGGTGGATTGATGATCACAGACATCAATAACAATCAAATTACCCATCTCTACCTCACAGTATATAATCAAATAACCATAATGTAAATTATTTTAAAAAATGAACTCATTACAAAGACTGCAGTTCATTCACTGCAATGTGATAATTATAAAATGCAATGCTAAATGAGTTCCACAAGCAAGTCCAGTCAACAGAACTCTTCAGAATAATTTGTCAGTTTGTATTTCAGAAAAGAACAATCAACATGCCCTTTTGTCAGTAAAAAATTAGGGGGAAAAAAATTCCAGCCTAAAAGGCTTTCGTATGTCCACAGCCATTTTAAGTATTTTATTTTGGTGTTGTATTAAAAAATACAAGAATTCATTATGTGATCATTATAATCAGTAAAGTAAATCATATGTTTATGAAATGTAAATGTGCACAAGAGAAAAAAAGGTTAAAATGACTTACCTTATCTTAAACGCACGCACGCACACATGCACACACACGCAACACACACATGCACACACACACACACACAACACACAAGCATGCACAAACACACACGTTCATGCACACACACATGCACAGATACACACACATGCACATACACATGCACAGACACACGCACACACTCATGCACACACACACACGCACACACACACGCATGCACGGTCACACATACACAAACACACACACAGTCACACACGCACACACACGCGCATGCACACACGCACATGCATGCATGGTCACACACACACACACACACACACACACATGCATGCACAGTCACACACACACGCACACACACGCACACACATGCACAGTCACACACACACGCGCATGCACGGTCACACAAACACACACACACACACACGCATGCACCGTCACACACACACGCACACACACACGCACGCACACACACACACGCACACACACACACACACACACACTCCACACACACACGCACACGCCCACACACACACACGCACGCACACACACACACGCACACACACACACACGCACGCACACACACACACGCACACGCCCACACACACACACGCACGCACACACACACACGCACACACACACACACGCACACACTCCACACACACACGCACACGCCCACACACACACACGCACGCACACACACACACGCACACACACACACACGCACACGCCCACACACACACACGTGCGCAGAGTGTGAGGCACTTTCTGTATAACAGGCAGGGTGTCTCCCCTCACACCTGCTGCAGAGTGTAATGACGGCAGGCGTCCTCCTCGGCCTGCCACTACAACACGGGCATTGTGCTGTGACACTGTCCCACTGTGGATTACATTACACAGAGATTACAGCTGGGGTTACCTCCACCCCTCCAGGAGCGTGGGCCCTGGAGACCCAGGAAGCTGGGCATGAGCCTTTGAGCGTGCCTCCAGCCTCAGCGACATGGGGGTTAACTGCACAACCCCCTGACTGAGTCCACTCCAACCACAGCAACATGGGGGTTAACTGCACAACCCCCTGACTGAGTCCACTCCAACCACAGCAACATGGGGGTTAACTGCACAACCCCCTGACTGAGTCCACTCCAACCACAGCAACATGGGGGTAAACTGCACAACCCCCTGACTGAGTCCACTCCAACCACAGCAACATGGGGGTTAACTGCACAACCCCCTGACTGAGTCCACTCCAACCACAGCAACATGGGGGTTAACTGCACAACCCCCTGACTGAGTCCACTCCAACCACAGCAACATGGGGGTTAACTGCACAACCCCCTGACTGAGTCCACTCCAACCACAGCAACATGGGGGTTAACTGCACAACCCCCTGACTGAGTCCACTCCAACCACCACTCCAACCACTCAACTACACTGTTTAACTCAAACGACCTGAGAAACCATCTCCTGAGATGTCAAGACAGTCTGGCCTGTCTTGACTGAATTGAACCTTACCATCTGAAAGAGGTCTTTTCCAGAAGTAAATTACTAATATTTTGACCACAGGTGAAACAGCTGCAGTCAATGCCTGCTAATTTGGCCACTACATGCCGACACATGCTTTTGTATCTATCATTATGCAAGTCAAATAGGGTTGCCTTTTTTGAGCAACTGCCCCGGAAAATGATTATCCTTTCCCGGGACATGAATTGTCCCGGTTTTTTGTACTATTAAATGTCAGAGTTCCAAATAAGAATCGGATTCTTCTACTGCTATTCTGTTTTTTCCTCTTTACATTTAGACATCCAATCCCGTGTCAGTAAAAATGAGTAAAACACAGCGACGATTGGCCATATACTTATACTTCTTTTTAGAAAAATATGAAGAAATACGAAAGTGTACCTTATCACCTAGCAACTGCTGCATGGGCTGTCAGTCTGGCGAGTGCATTCACATCAACGACCCCACCGTAGGAAAGTTCAGCTAGCGACTAGCCTAGAGGTAATCGCCTAATACTTATGATTTCTTTTTTATTTATTTTGTCAGTTTCATAAAATGGGGGGAGAGACGGATGAAGAGGACAAGAGAACAAAATCAGACAAGCAACCAGCAGAAAAACCAAAAAAACCCGATATACAACATACAACTCAGACTGGGCAAAAAGAGAGCACTTTTCTGAATGGATAATGGCATGTCAAATGTCCCGGTTTTTCACAAATCAAATGTGGCAACCCTAAGGTCAACCCTCACAGAGAAAGTTTCAGTGGCTGAATGAAACAACACCAAAAGTTGAGTGGTGTTATTTTGTCAAACATACAGTACTGTGCGCAAAGTGAACCATGCACCTCAGAACAATGTTCTTATTTTAAATTTGTGCTGTTCTGTCTCTAAAGAGATAACTAATCAATATCTACTACCTGTATCTTCACTTATTGTAATACCTTTGACCTGAAGGTAAACTCAAAAGACAATGCAACACTGATGAAGGCCCAAAAGCTGAAATGTTTATTCATATTATCCTGATGTGAAACTTTATAAAACAACAACAATAAATGGTACTCAAATGTAAAAAAAAAAAAGTACGAGTATTTTCCTCAGTTAGGAAATGGCCATGGTTTATATTTACTTTGTTTGCTTTCCTGGAGCCCAGTATTTACTCCATGTAGCACTATGGAATCCGAGTGTGCCTACGGACCCCGCAGGTATGCGAATCCCCTGCTTTGCCTGAGGTTGCGCAGCGGTTGAACAGTGAGCCGCAGAACGTGGGCACACCACGGCGAGGACTATGGAGATGTTCACTCATTCACGGGTCCTGAATGGGGTGAAATCCGATCGTATCGGCGGAGATTAAAGCAAAAGACATCTGTTGGTCGGAGTGTCCTCTAGTTTTCACTGAAACTGTAAGGGTGCAGAGTGGTTTGAAAAGTCTAAATTGAACTGCTTTGAAAACTGAAACGGAAAACTTAGAGGGGGAGGAAACAGGCAGGGTGGACAAAAAGAGAGAAGAAACATGCATAAAGAGCCAGTGCCCATTTATAAATATGTAAAGCCATAAACATCCGTTTAATAAAAACACTGCTCCCCTCCCACAAGGTTATATTCTTCAACCTTTGTCACTATATTTGTCTGTACCCCTCTCCCTTGCAGGAGCCATGTTTAGGGTTAAAGCCAAACGCTGAGAGTTGTCCAGCAGTGACAGGTCCTGTTTAATGACCGCACTACGGCGGCCGCCTGCGGTTGGCGGCACAGCTGGGAAACGTATCAGCGGGCCGCCTCTTCGCTCCTCTTCCCCCCGAGGCCGACAGCTGTCTAATGAGGATGCTCTGTAATGTCATCAACAGACCTCAGGCTCTGACCTGCGTGCTGCTGATTGTGCTCTGGACAGGCCCGGCAGAGAAATATAAATGATAAGAGGGGCTGAGAGCTTGTTTAGTGGGCCTCCCGGTTTCACTGCAGGTACCTGACGCCACACCTGACGACCTGCTGCAGAAAGGGCCGCTGTCATGTGCAGTTTTATAGCTGCGTCAGAGGAGGATTGCTCTCCCACCATTTCAGGACAGTTTTGCAGATCTGTGAGATGAGCTGTGAAACTTCTGACAGGTTAGATACACCTAAAAATGGACACATAGAGGTAAATGTAGGGGCGACATGGCTCAGGCAGTAAGAGCAGTCGTCTGGCAGTCGGAAGGTTGCCGGAAGGTTGCCCGCCCGGGCTGTGTCGAAGTGTCCCTGAGCAAGACACCTAACCCCCAAATGCTCCTGACGAGCTGGTCGGCGCCTTGCATGGCAGCCAATCGCAGTGAGTGTGTGTATCAATGGGTGAATGAGAAGCATCAATTGTACAGCGCTTTGGATAAAGGCGCTATATAAATGCCAACCATTTACCAACCATTTAAATGTGCGTGCAAAGTAGTAACCTGAACAGCTGTCTGCCAGACTGTGATTTAAAAATGATGCTTTGATTTAAAAACTGCTAAGCTCTCTCATCATTCCTCATTAGAAACTGACAAATATAGTCTGCCTTATTTCACCGTCTAATGCAATTTACAGCGTCATGCAGCAGAAATGAATCAATGATCACTCAAAGCGCCACTATCTGCCTGAGCTCCATATAAAAAAGGATTAGCAACCGGTTTATATTTAGTTGTTTTTGCTCTTTCTTTGCTGCCAGCGATGAAGCTGGCTGTATGCAGTGCCAAGAGCCGAGCCCAGGAAGGACATCAAAACCCTCTCTTTGATCAAACCTTCCATAATCATGTTTCTAGCACGCGCACCTTAGACTGAGGAGATGTCTCTCCCGGAGATCTACGGTGTGAATGCCGAGTGTCAATATCAGGAGGATTTCTCGGTGGATAAGGTTTCACTTCTGTTTCAAATTCTGTAAATAGTGATAATTAAACCTGATGCCATGTGAAAGCGATCACAGTGTCATGGTCACTGCTAATGTGCGCGTTTTTCGGGACTCTCCTGCATTACTTAGTGTGAATAAATGTCCACTATGTGGAACATTTCCCATTACTTTTCTTCAAACACACACAGTCTGCTGTATGTCATCTTTCCTTACACTGGGGAAAACACCGTAGTTCTCTTTTCTTATGGCTAAGCACTGTTCAAATATCGAATAGTTATTTCTACTTGTTAGCAACCTAGAGAAAATGTATTTATTTTTCTAATTAAAACAATTAAATCATCAGAACATGACATGAGCATCAGCTATCTTGCCGGCCTGGTTCCAGGTCTATAATGGGAAAGTGGTATAATGAGCCAGCCTGGTTCTAGGTCTACAATGGGAAAGTGGTATAATGAGCCAGCCTGGTTCTAGGTCTACAATGGGGAAGTGGTATAATGAGCCAGCCTGGTTCCTGATCTTCCCGATCTGGTTCCTGTTCAGTAGGAAAGGGAAAGGGAGGAGTTCCAAATTCACTTACTGCATTGCTCACTTTCTCACCAGAAAATGCTGAGCAGTAGTTTGATGGTTATTGTCTCCCCACACTATTGTTATCACACACATATATACAATCACACAGACTTGTACAAACGTGCACATTCACACACACACGCACAGACACACATATACACACACACATACACACATACACACGCACAGACACACATATACGCACAGACGCACACACATACACACACACACACAAAAGCTAATTTTCACAAATGTGTGTGCACACAGATACCATATAAACATATACTTTCAAACACTAACATGCATTCCTGCACCTCAAGCATACACCCCCCCCCCCCCCCCCCCCCAAACACATGCACACAGGCACGCACATACGTACGCACACTCATACACTAGCACACCTGCACGTACGCACACACACACACACACACAGATCGGGTTGGCTTGGTCATGGAGGATAAGAGCAGTGAACAAGCAGGTAGCAGGTGCCCCTGTGTTGTGTTTGCAATGCGATCTCCACAGAGTGTCATGGGATAGCAGACAACCCCGCAAAGAGGCCAGGGCAACACAGGAAGACCCCTTCAGGGGTGGAGGGCAATGAGGACAGGGGAAGGGGTCTGGAGGGAGACATGCAGCCATTTAAAGGCCAATGTAATTCTATGAGATACAGAGAGGAAACCAAACACTACTTAAGCGCCTCTCTCTCAGCGGTCGGTGGTTGTTCTGGAGCACCATGGGATTGCTGTGATCCAGCACCCCCCCTGTCCCCAGAACCCTCCACCTGAGTAACCATGGCCCGGCCGTAGATCAGAGGAGGCCATTCCTCTCCTGACAGCGAGGTTCGGTCTGTGGGGAGTGGGGGCTTCGAGGGGCCCCACCCTTACCCCCGACATACACTCTTAAGAGGAGCCCCTAAAACAACACAAACACAGGGGCACTCCTCCCAACAGCCCACCCAGATTCAAGCAGAAACAACCAGCACTAAAACCAAAGATGACCCCAGCCCACGCTTCTGCCCTGAGACCCCAGACCACAAACACGGACTAAGACCCCAGCACAGGTCATGACTAATAAATGTCATATCATAAGAGGAAGGAACTATTCTCCAATAGCTCCATCTCCGCTCTTCCCCCTCTGTAGAATCAGGACAGTGGGCTCATAATGTACAGTGGGGTGAAATGTAGGCACCACTGGTTTAAATGTTTGTTACAATTAATCTGTATATAAGGGAAAGCAAACCAGAACTGTAAATGTTACAGAGATATGAGACCTTTCGGCAAATTTCAAATCAATATTGCATAAAAAAAAAAAATTGACTTTTTATTCTGAAGTAACTCCAGGACTTCTAAAGTATCCAACTGTAGTGACTGTTCTGTTTGGTGTTAACAACCATGGGTTCCTCTAAACAGTTGTCTAAGGATGTCAGAATGAAGATTGTCCATTTCCACCGAGAAGGAGAAGGCTACAAAAATTTCAAACCACCCATTTCCACTGTCAGAAACATTATTAGAAAATGGAACATAAATGGAACAGTTGAAGTCAAGGCAAGGTTTGGAAGACCTTGGGCCCTTCTATGTTCAGATAGAATGGCCCAAGACCTGATGAGAAATGCTCAGAAGAACCGACACAAAAAGCTACAAAAAAGAGTAGCAGACACAGTTCCAGCTGTTCACAGGACAATAATACAATGTACTTGTACAATGTACAACAAAGGTCAGAATTGCCAGAAAGAAGCTTTTCCTACAAAAGCCTTTTCCTTGAAGCAATGGACTGACAATTGGACTGATGAAACCAAAATGTAACTTTTTGGCCACCACCAAAGAAGGTATCTTTCAAAGAAAAAAGGGTGAAGCGTCTGTAGAGAAGCACACCTTGCCACTGTTAAGCAAAGAAGTGGAACCATTATGCTTTGGGGTTGTGTGGCAGCTGGAGACACAGGAAACATTGTGCGAGTGAAAGGAAGAATGGATTCTACCAAATATCGAGGAATTCTAGAGGCTAATATTCAAAGGTCAGTCCAGACATTAAAATTGAAGAGAGGTTGAGTATTCCAGCAAGACAATGAGCCAAAGCATACCTCAAAATAAACCATGAAGTACCTCCAGGAAAGGCAGATGAATGTTTTGGAATGGCCACCACAGTCCCCAAATTTGAACATTATTGAAAATCTATGGAGAGATCTCAAACATGCCGTACATGCAAGGAGGCCAAATAATATTTCTGAGCTGTTGTGTTCTGAGGTGTTGTTCCAGGAAGAATGGGTGAAAAATTCCAGAAGCGAGAATTGAAAGACTCTTAGATGGCTACAGGAAGAGTTTGCAAGCTGTTATTATTGTCCGAGTAGGATTTACAAAGTACATCCAGGCTTCCCAGAATTTTGAACAGGGTCTTTTTCCTTTTTTTTTGTTATTTTGAAGTTTGTTGTTCAGTCACAGTTTCTACTGTGTGTTGTGTTCATTGTGTTCATTTCACATGCCTGGAGTGTGATTTCTTGAGAAAGTTTGATTTCTACCAAATTTTTGTGCTCATATTTCTATGCCAGCCATATATGTCACGGATTCTCTTCCTTCCCAGAGCTAAGGGGCTCCCTCTTTGGCACTGTGCATAGCGCGTAGTTAGGGACGGAGGGTCATGGGGTTACTCTGTCACACCCATTGCATTGCATCATAAAGCAGGGGCAGAGCAGTGCATGCGTGCAGATTTGCTCTCTGCCCTCACAGATCCAAACATCATCTTCAAAAACGAATGGGAGAGATCCTCCTGAGCTATATTACACCCCAGGTTACACACACAATGGGGGGGAAAAGCAGAGGGTGTAATTGGGCTTCCTGTGTGGTCTCCGCCTGCCCCACACCCCCCCAGCGAAGTCGCAGGCCGCACACCCGGAGCGGACATTACCGAGAGCCCAAATGGAGAAGCGCCGAGGGGTAATCAGGACCTCCACTCATAACACAGCGACGCAGCGCTGCCAGGGCTGAGCACTGACCTTTTTCCCTGGGCATAATTACCCTGAACCTCAGCTCACACCGTCCAGCCTTCCACCGTCCACCATTCATCTCCATTATGCAGTGTACTGTTTTCTGCACCAAACTATTAAGCTGGTTTTAAGCATAGTCTCATATGGCTTATTTAGCTTTTTCCACCATCTGCTTTAACTCTGCCAGAATATCCATTACTCTGGAGTGTTATTTTTTTTCCAAAGCAATTAATGAAAGGATATCTTAGTACTATTACAATATAATATTTGTTAATAGTAAAATGGAGGCATTATGGGCATATTTGAGCACCACGGATATGAGTAGGATATGTGCAGACTCGGGGGCTGATTTAGTGTGAGGCATTACCTTGCTGGGGTAAAAGGCATATTGTAGCAAAAAGACCTTTACCCTCTCATAAAATGGAGGACAGTACTGTGATAAGAAATGTTAAATGGATAAATACCTATTTTTATATATGTAGATCACAATGTATAACCAGAATCGTAAAGGGCAATAGGGTAGGGTTCTGCGGTCACAGAACAATAGCCCGGGGCCAGCGCCGCGGTCTCAACGCGGTCTGTCCTGTGACCACGGTGACGTAACATTTTTGTAAACAGTGGCCTTTAAACCGCCGATGTCACACAGAGTCTTTGGCAGGGGCGAGGGAACACCCACACAGACGCACGGCCGGGTTCAGAGGGGCGTTAAACTGTCCGGACCGGCAGAAGCAGAGCGTCTCTGGGGGATTAGAGGTGCAGCAGGTGTGAGTGTGATACAGGGGACGCTCTGGCTGAGCTAAATTTGGCTCAGGTGGTAAAAGTTTGGGGGACCGGTGAGTGTGCAAAATGTCTGTTTCATGGGTGGTAAACAAAGCCCCCTCCCCCCTCTCATGGTGGTCTATTTAGCTACATTTTTGCTGTGTACAAATGGCTAAAGTAACCAGGCTTGTATCAGATGCTGGCAAATATCAACAATCCAAGTAGGTTCCAATTTGATGTAGCAAGCTGTAGCTAATGGGTGGAATTCCTGCTCTGCATCAGTCTCTGCCAGTTAGCAGTAAGTGGGGGGGGGGGGGGCTTACCAACTTTGGGAGAGCTCCCTTGCAGAAAACTTGGTTCATTCATCAGGTGTCAGAGGAGAAACAGGCGGGGAGAGGACCTTCCAAATTTGTGCAATTGCAGAAGAATTGACCTGTATGATGATAATGACTTATTGAGCTATCTCTCTAGCACCCACCTTATTAATAACAGAACTTACAAGTTTCACGCATAAAGGATCCAAAAACATTCACATAATGTTTGTAATAGATCCATAAATTTGCAGCACATCCATAAAATAAAATCTTACGGATTACTTTCAATTGACTGGTTATATGCAGCTTAATTATGCTTGGTAACATTGCCCATCAACAGTGTACTGAGGCTGCATTTGCAGTCTTTGTTGTAGTAGAGCCAGAAGTGTAAAGTGTTCTGTGTTAAATCAACTGTAGCAGAGTATACATGAGTCACTCTATCATTTTGCTGTATAAGCATGTGCGTTTTTGAGTCTGACATCACACTGACTGTTGTATAACATTGCACTGAAAGTTTTCATTTCATTTTTACTTCATATATTATTTTTGTTAATATATATTTTTGGTTTGTGAAAAGCAAACCAATTATATAGGAAATGATACATTCATGGAAGCTATTTATAATATTTTAATATTTTAATTGAAAAAAAAAATTTTATATCTTTTTTTGCCTCTCAATATACCACGGCACTACACGTACTGCTACAGCTGAGGGGTACTGCCAAGCCTTTACCAAGCCTTCAGACTCCTACAGGGTGCTCCATTCATGCTCAGCCCTGCGCTAAGAGCGTTCTGAACATTCCAGAACGTTCATAAGTTTGGGCTGGAACAGCCCATAGCCCCACACTAAGATGTGTTTCTCACCTGCACCTAAAGAAGCTCTCATATTTAAAATAATCTGGTAATGGGTTAGAAGCCCAAACTCAAACCACAAACAGGTTGCGGGTCGGGCCGTTAGCATGTTCTTTGTTGTGTGGCTACAAAGATTTTGAACTGTTCTATGGCACCAACACTGGGACATTATCATTTTATAGCTTTTATCTGATCAGTAATATTATATGGAGGGCTTAAGATGTCTCGTCTTAATACATGAAATAATGTATTTGTAAAAATGTTCCATATTTATTAAATGCAGTTTCAAGCATGGCCGTGATAAAATTAGCTAAAGGCACGTATTGTTGGAAGCAGAAAAAAAGACAGCCTCCGTGTTTATAGCAGTGCAATAAAGTTTCCCTGTCAATTCCAACTGCTCCAGTCCTTGTGAAACTTGAGCATGGGGTTTTGTGTGTTTGCAGGATATACCCCAATTTCTTTGGGATATGAAGACAAGTGCATTCCGATTCAACTGCTGATTATTTTTCAAGACCAGGGCTCCATGACTTTATATTCTCTCCTCCTCAAGTGTTAACATGTTCTGTTTACATTCCAACATATATTCTACTCTGTCAGTCTCTAAGCTACATGAAAGTTCCAGTGATTTTAAAAGCTAAATCAGTGGAACAGTGGGAAAGGACGCAGTGGTTAGAGGGTTTACGGTTGGTTGTGAGACAAATTCAAATTAGCAATGCTCTTGTTATATACACCAGTTCTGATGCGCACTCATTTGTTTGGATGCGTGTTCACTTTAATTCCTTATTTGAACACGTAGTTGTTCACAGTTAGATTCAGAAATGTATTTGCTCTTCAGCTGGGTCATGGGCGAACAAGTTAAGGAAATCCCTAGAGCAGGAAGCCCATTTTGAGGAATTTCAGAGTCTATTAGAGAAACAGCCGGCTCAAATCAGATACCGGTGATGTAAGTTTCTAGGGAAAAAAACAGGAGAAATGGGCAAAGATCCCGATTTTGTCACTGAACCGAATCACGTCCAAATGTTGAGTTTCCCACATAAGATCACTGTGCTGCACAGCAGCGTGTTTGAGGAGAACAGGTTGGCGTGCATGATCCGCATCATGGGGTATATCCCTGTCATCACCTGACCTGCCTGCCAAATCTCCCCCGACCGGTCACCATTACACACAGCCTTCTCAGGACCAGTAGTGTCAAACGGCGCTGGCACATAAAAGCACAAGTGCTGCATTAACAGAATTGGCATGGCATTGTAAATTGAAAGATCTACCATTGTTTTCTCATAACAAAATGATTTAACTTTTTTTTTGTAAAAAAAAAGAAAAGAATGCGATTATCATTATGTTGCAGGAAAACATGAAACAATATCCAGCGGTCATATTATAAACTGAGCTTAGCGCTGTGGCATTTGTTGTTATGCCTTTTGCGGTTTTCTTAAAAGGATGTTAGATTCTTCTCTGGGGCAAGCAAAAAGACGGGCTCCATTTGGTCCGTGTCATTTTCTATTGTTACGAAAGGAGACCCCACAGGAGACCCTCATTAGTGCCATCGCCATGGCTTACACCGAGCAATAATATCTTTTTAAAAATGGAAATTAATAGAAACATCTTTCACGTCTTTCACCCCCGGTTTTATCAGACATCCCGGCCGAACGGGGTGCCGCGGGTTCACGCCGGGCGTTTCCAGCGAGCGTCAGATGTTCCGCTCGGCGCTGCGGAGCCCCTCCGTGGCGGGGCGTAATCCCCGCTTCGCCCTCGCTGGCGCGGTATTGAAAAACCACATGCTGGTCTCTTCCTGCTCCCCGGATTTAGAGAAACTCCAGCGAATAATCCACGGTGCCTCAATGATGTAAAACATTAAATATTGTTTTAAGTATCGGAGGCGCCGTCCTGCCTGCACGGTGCTTACTGCGGGCACCGCGCCAGGTGCTTTATTGGCACAAAGCATGCCCACTCTGGGTGAACAAAGCCCAGGCTGGGACAATCAGGCCCCGGTGATGACAGACGCAGCAGGGCTGGGGCCGGTCAGGAGGGGGTCTGGAGGGGGTCTAAGGGGCTCGCTCTCCTTCTCCCCTGTGCTGTGGACTCCAGGCCTGGCCTGTACCGCCCCCCACCAGCGCTGCTTCACCACACCTCAGAGGGGCTTCACCCAGCTATTCTCCACCAGTTATACCACAGGATGGACTAGACGATATTAAACGTACATGCATTCTTACTTTTATAAAAGCAGTGCTTCACAGTGATGCCTCATTCACTGCTACCCACACCAACGCACAATATGTGAGCTTACGAATGGAATCTCATTCACACTGTGCATTTACAGTGCCAAACCTACACTGATGCAGCACTCGTCACAGAAGATTGGCACAGCCCCATTGCTCATTATAGCCAGAGGGGCAGATTATAGCAGAGATTTTTAACCAGGACAGGGATATATTTGGCGTTGCTAATTCACACGATTCACTCTAATTTAATTATATTATTTCATTATATCTTATAAACTAATTTCTGTGTAATATTCCAATGGGTGGGGCAATTATATGTGATGCCTGATTGCCATAATTAAAGACTTATTGCATCTGAAAACATATTGGTGCATGATTTGTGCTGTGGCATTTTAATGAATAATGTAGCTACTGACATCACGACACTGTGTGCTATCACACTGTCCTGCTGGGTACTGTCATGATGCAGGACAATGAAATATGATGCATATTATATATGATATGATTATAATGATATGATATTCTGTAAAGTAGATTGAGTTGGTCCCCAAGAGAATGGCTCCATTGGAGCTCTACTGCAGACACTGATTTTACTCTCTTCTTTAACCACAGTATATACTTTAGCAATGTGCAGAGCCCATAAGAGATCGTATGCAAGGACGGACAGGAAATACAGTCTCCCTGGTTGTCCTGTGTGGACTGTAAGGGGAAAGTAATCACTGGTGCGTCTATCGCTGAACCGTATGCATTCCATGTATAGTACTGAAGAGAGGGAACTGCCATTTCCAAATTTGGGGAAAGGGGATAAAACATTTTGGGGGGAGGACGTATACATATTTTTTAATAAAAGTGTTGATGTGCACATATGACAGGACCTGGCAAAGTGGACCTGACTGGCCTATATTTTGGAGGAAAAAGCATATTAATGAGCGATAAGATTAATATGTGGAAAATGCACCCCGCAGGTAGACATAGTGTACCGTATCAGACAGTGGGTCTTATTTAAAAACAGCTTTTTCCTGCTCCAGATTGCCTTGCCATTCCAGTAAATATGGCACTGGCATTCAGAAAGTATCATATTTAACATCTGTATTGTATTGTATGTTCATTGCACCAAAGGGGCTTAGTAGTTTGGTAACACCCTATCTCAGAGGGAATTTGAGTGTCTGTGAATAATTGTACTCAAACCTAGGTATATTTAGATTTTCAAGGGAGGCTTCTGATTGGCTGGTGCCTCTTTGCGATTCTCGAATGCCTTCTCTAATTCATTACTTCCACAGGAACCAGCTATTTGTTTCACCAGTGAAAATAATAAAGCTCTGTAAAAAGGCTGTATTTGAGGGCCGGGCCTGCATGGGCCTGAGTGAAGGGGTGTCCGGTTGTGAGGGCTGCCTGCCTTTCCCAGGGCAGCTCCGGTACTTTACAACCTCTCCCGTCTCCCGAGAGATTCACACAAACACCTCTGTTTATGTCCTCCTCTCCTTGTGTTTAACGGGAGAACAAAATGGAAGTGATGCTTTAATTCCATTTCCGTCTGTTTGTGACACGGCGGATGGATTGTGTTTCACTAGTGAAACCAGGCTATTCGCGTCAGGTTTTTATACAGTCTCGGTATTTTAGTTTATTCGGGATCAACTACACTGTTCTGCACATGCTTCTCACGGGTAAAGTGCCAATAATGAAAGGCTAAATGTTTAAAATCTGAGGCATTATATTTCTATTCATATGCATGTTTTTATCTATAGTGTTGAGGAGTGGGCATGTTGTGACATGCGTGTGCGTGAGTGAGTATTGGGCGCAGTGTTGAGGAGTGGCCATGTTGTGACATGCGTGCGTGTGTGTGTGTGTGTGTGTGTATGTGTGAGTATTGGGTGGAGTGTTGAGGAGTGGCCATGTTGTGACGTGTGTGTGTGTGTGTGTGAGTGAGTATTGGGTGGAGTGTTGAGGAGTGGGCATGTTGGCACATGTGTGTGTGTGTGTGTGTGTGTGTGTGAGTGAGTATTTGGAGCAGTGTTGAGGAGTGGGCATGTTGGGACATGCGTGTGTGTGTGTGTGTGTGTGAGTATTGGGTGGAGTGTTGAGGAGTGGGGATATGGTAACATGTGTGTGTGTGTGTGTGTGAGAGTGAGTATTGGGTGGAGTGTTGAGGAGTGGGCATGTTGGCACATGTGTGTGTGTGTGTGTGTGTGTGAGTATTTGGAGCAGTGTTGAGGAGTGGGCATGTTGGGACATGCGTGTGTGTGTGTGTGTGTGTGTGTGTGTGTGTGTGTGTGAGTGAGTATTGGGTGGAGTGTTGAGGAGTGGGCATGTTGGGACATGTGTGTGTGTGTGTGTGTGTGAGTGAGTATTGGGCGCAGTGTTGAGGAGTGGGCATGTTGGGACATGCGGTTCTCACAGTGGTGTTAATCATGTTAAGCTGTCCCCACTAAGGCACGCCCCAGCAGGGGGGCACAGGTGATGTGGATTCCAGATGAACAGGGTACCCTCCCCACTGCTCCCATTAGCCAAGCTTGCCTCCTCACTCAATTTCACTGCACTTTCTTACGGGAGCTTGACCCTTATATGTTGTTCAATATATAATCACTTGTACTGCCTTATGGCCTTTTCCTCAGATTTGGTAATGCACCAGGCTTATATATGGTTTAAAAAATGAGAAATTCTGCTTGATTCCAGTGAAACCCCACATAACAGTTATTTAGCCTTAGCCTGCCTTTTAATTATTACCTTACATATCAGGGATGATATGTACACTCAGTGAGCACTTTATTAGGAAATTTTTTTCCTTCTGCTGTAGCCTATCCACTTAGAGGTTTGACGCATTGTGCGTTCCGGGATGCTCTTCTGCATACCACTGTTGTAATGTCAGTTTATTTCCGTTACTGTCACCTTCCTGTCAGCTTCGACCAGTCTGGCCCTTCTCCTATGACCTCTGTCATTAACAACGTGTTTCTGCCCACAGAACGGCTGCTCACTAGATGTTTATTGTTTTTCACACCATTCTCTGCAAACACTCGAGACTGTTTTGACTATTCCATGGTCAAAGTCACTTAGATTACAATTCTTCCCCATTCTGACATTTGGTCTGAAAAACTGCTGAACCTCTTGAACACATATGCATGCTTTTATGCATTTAGTTGCTGCCACATGATTGGCTGCTTAAATATTTGTATTAAAAAGCTAGTCTACCTACCTGTCTAGTATGTACTAGCTATTACTGGATTGATATGGAGTGTTTCATTTTGAGAGCCATAAAAATAAATGCCATCACATGAATGGGATCTTCAAGTTATTAAAAGTAAATACCTGGTTGATTCAGTGTGGGTGAAATATAGGGCTAAGTTTTAAAATATATGTTCCTGAAATGTATTGAGTTGCATTTAGACAGTTATAATAAATCATAGTTAAAACTCCATATCAATGTTAATACTTACTCCGAGGTGGGCTTATCATATTACTGTGTCCAATATGAGGCGTGACTTTGCAATTTGACCACACAGGCCTGTCTAGTGACACAATTAGGTTTAATTGAGAGCTTGTGAAGCTGATAATTTCAATTTCATATTTTCCTTGCCACTAAGAGTATAGGATAAGAGTATAGGATAAAAGTTGTGTGCATATTTAAAGCATTTTTAAACTATCAAGCAATGCAAAGCTTTCTGCAAATGAGTCTTTGTTTGAAGGCCAACGTTGCACAGCGGAAGGGGGAAATTAATTGATATTAATTAGCTTTTGATTGTGTTTAGTCTTCATTGGCACTGGCACTGTCGACAGGTGGAGCGTTTCGCTCACTGTCAGAAAAGGCGCCCGGATTTGGCACTCACAGGCTCTAAATTACGAGTTTGCTTCCTGTGCCACGACCCCGGGTTTCCTGACCCAAAACTGTAATGTATTTTGTGTGGCTAACAGCTGTAATTCCCCAATTATCACGCTGCAGCTCTCCAACTGCGTGGCAGCTTGGGTTACCGGCGAACCGCAGCCAGCACTGGCTCCTCCGTGCTCTGCCCCTCGCCTGACTCCTCCTCACGCTGCGCCCGGTCCCACAGCCACCATCTCCCTCTGTCAACAGCTCAAGATGTAGAGCTTTTCCCACTCAGACCTTCTTCCTGTCTCCGATGCCTGTACAGGAGAACTCCACTGTATCACGCAACATTACTTTGTGTGCCCTGCTTAGAGAAAATATGGCACTTATAGAAGTCCATTATCGCTAAATGCTAGCAATGCATCCCTACTTCCCTACTTTATATTAGTCCAGTGATTCTCTTGAAGTGAGACAGTGTTGTGTTACATGCTGTGTGGCATTGAATGCTATCACAGGATATAAATGCTATAGTGAATTCAAGGGCTTGGGTGGCTATTCAACAGTAGGGGGGGGGGATAATGTGATGCCCAGATTTAGAGCCAGATGTGGAACATACGTGCCCTGTGCCAAGTATTGCTCAAGCTTAAATGAACAACAACAAAAATTCTCCATCTCCTTTTACTGAAACTGCTATCTGACATAATGTAACTCTTCCTCTCCTACTCACAACAATACAAAGACTATACAGTGCAGTGCATGTACTCTCACACATTGGATTTGAAACAGAACAATGAGTATGAGGTTAAAGCACATAGTGTCAGCATTAACTTCAGGGGGTCTATCCAGGTATTACAGTGCTTTTAAAGACAGTTCCTCGATTTCAGGGAACCAAAAGCAATTGGACGAATTAACATAATATAAAATAAAGTTGTCATATTGAGTACTAGGCTGCAAATACTTTGCATTGAATGACTGCCTTAAGTCTGTGACCCATAGATATCATCTGTCTTTGGTTATCTTCCCTGATGATGCACTGCCAGGTCTGTACTGTGGCCACCATCAGTTCCAGTTTGGCCTTCAGTCTTGTCTCCAGCAAGCATGACCCATGTCCAATTGGATTCAGGTTAGGTGATTCACTGTGCAAGTCAAGAACATTCCACTTTTGACCTTGAAAAACAGCTTAATTGCTTTAGCAGTATGTTTAGCGGCATTGTCCCTGGTGTTGTCAGATGAGTTTTGAGGTATGTGGTTGGATCTGAGCTGTTTCTGTACACTTTAGAATTAACCCTGCTGTTGCCACTAGCAATCACATCATTGATAAAGACAAGTGAACTGGTTCTCAGTGGCAGCCATAGAAGGCCAAGCCATAAGCCAACCTCCTGCACCTTTCACAAACAAGAAAATATTTTTTTCAATTGACACTTTTTACATCATTGGCATTTGGCAGACACTCTTATCCCGAGCGCCGTACAGTCGATTAGATTAAGCAGAAGACAACCCTCCCGGCCAAACCAGGATAAGAAGCACCAACCTTGCGTGTCCCAGTCATTTACCTTAACCACTACGCCGGCCCACTTCTTTGGTCCTCATCTTGAAAGACCTCATCAAAAGACTCCATATGCAAATGCCACACCAAGAATCAGCTCTAGACATTCTGTGAGCTTTCTTGTGCATAATGCAAAGACACATGGCTGGCAAAGAAACAGCTAAACAGCCAACTCACCAATGACTTTTGGTCACTTAAAATGGATTGCAATTCCTACACAGGTCACCCAATATGGATTTTAAAGCTGACAGTTTGTACTTTAACTTGCATTCATTTGAAATGCAATGTGCTGGAGCACAGAGCCAAAACAACTGTCCAAGTAATTACGCACTGCACTGTATGCAACTGGGACAGTTGGAAAAGGGCAATAATAATAATTCTCCATCTTATGCAAAACTGATGCATTCTCCATCTTATGCAAAATATTGATGTTGTCATTGCATGAAAATCACTTGCGAGCAACACAATACACAATAACTGTGTGCACTGTCTCAATGTTTTTCATTAGACTTAGAGGTATATTGTCTGGTCTAAAGGCTGGTAGCTCGATCAGAGGCAGTGTTCTCCCAACAGGCCCAACCACTACTTCCAATAGCACCCTGCTGTTTCCAGAAGGTAACACATAGGCTGTGAAACTAAACAAGTCCTTGAATGTCAGAATTCTAGGACCAAATGTTTCCAAATGTTTGTTGTTGTTGTGCTAAAGTTTATAATAATATGTAAATTCCACACCTTGCAATAATATGTAAAACACACCTTTTCAAACCGTACCTTAGTCCTACCTCCTGATTCCCCCCCCCACCCCCCATTCCGATATCCCTATCCCTCTTGTCTAACCCAAAAAATATATATATAATAAATAAATAAATAAAATAGAATTGCACTTATGATGACTATGTTTAGAACAGCACTTCATGTGTATTTTACTCATTATGGATATGTTGCTTTAACTCGTGGAAGAACCTATGCACTTGTAAACCGCTTTGGATTAAAAGTGTCTGCCAAATGACTAAAATGTAAATGTAAAATGTAAATTATTCTTTGTACAGAATTCTTATTCTGTATTGTATGGTATCCTCAATTTGGCTATAAAGCTGTGTACTAAAGAATAATGCATCATTAATTCAGACCTTATTAAGAGCTCAATAATTATTTGATTTCTTTACCTCATGTATTTTTCTGATCACTATTGAACAGTTGTGGAATTGGTCACTAATGTAAAGCATACTACAGATAATGAAGTAGAACGTTGTACAGAACGGTCACCTGAAATTTCCATTAACAGTTCTCTCCCATGATCAGTATCCTTGGGATGGAACAAACAGTGACTGAAGAATTGAATCATCAGAACATAATAGTGATCTGCAACACCTTAGCCAATGGCCTGCTCTCATGAATCACTGCTTTACTGGATATCCTCTCTGTCCTTTGGCCTGTGTGGGGGCTATTCTTAGCAGGAATCTGGGCGATGGTGTGCTTTGCTGGTAAGACACACTCATAGCAGAGATTTTTCAGCCGTGTCCTGGGGATTAGTGTTACACACAGTTATTTTCTGCCCAGCTTCACTAGGGGCCCTTTTCACACCCATCCTGTTTGAAATCTGCTTTGCATTCAGTCAAAGGAACCCTCCTGCACACTGCCTGACAAACAGGACAGGCCCAGTCCTGCTGGGTTTAAGGCACCCCTGTGCTGTCAGCACAGATCAGGGTATGTAGCAGGTTTTGGGGAACCCCTGCGCTGTCAGCGCAGATCAGGGTATGTAGCAGGTTTTGGGGAACCCCTGCGCTGTCAGCACAGATCAGGGTATGTAGCAGGTTTTGGGGAACCCCTGCGCTGTCAGCACAGAAAAGGGTATGCAGCTGGTCTGGTGATTTGTTATTGATTTGGGGGAGCACAGAGCATTGACACTTCTCACACTGTCTTCAATTCAGCCTTGCACAGACATGAGTCAGTGGGAGATGCTTCATTATAGGTTAACAGGTGAACTTGTGAGCACCTGATTGGTGAGCTGATATCGACCCAGCCCATAGAACCCCTCTTATCCCGGCATTGCCCAAGCACAACCAGGCTACCACAGTTGGCACTGGCCTGGTCCAAATAAAAAACTAGACTGCAGGGCCCATCGATGCCTCCAGCAGCCCCATTGTTTGTCACTTTAATCCCCGCATACTCCCTGGAGCAGCACATAGATTGTGCAATCATCTGTGACCTACATCTTTGAGCCTACTCCACAGCCCTACAACAGTGTTGTATGACTGGGCACCATGCTTGCTACATTTGTTTCTAAAAGTAAAGAACACAGCAGATGTTCACAGGCTCTGACATAGGTTCAATTAGACAGAGAAATGTCAAGTATGCATCTGTTCACACAATATGAACAAGCCAGAATACACTCAGCGAGCACTTTATTAGGTAGACCTATACACCAGCTTGCTAATGCAAATATTTAATCAGCCAATCATGTGGCAGCAACTAAATGCATAAAAACATGCATACATGGTCAAGCGCTGTTTTTCAGACTAAATGTCAGAATGAGGAAGAAATGTGATCTAAGTGACTTTGACCGTGGAACCAGAAACTGCTGATCTCCTGGGATTTTCACACACAACAGTTTCTCTGGAGTTTGCAGAGAATGGTGCGAAAAACAAAAAAACATCCAGTGAGCAGCAGTTCTGCGGGCAAAAACACGTTGTTAATGAGAGAGGTCAGAGGAGAAGGGCCAGACTGGTCGATGCTGACAGGAAGGTGACAGTAATGGTAATGCAAATAACCACACATTACAACAGTGGTATGCAGAAGAGCATCTCTGAACACACAACGCGTCAAACCTCTAAGTGGATAGGCTATATCAGCAGAAGACAAATAAGGCTTAGTGAGTGTAGATATCAAGGTTGAGAAATGTTTTGACAGAAACAGAGTAGGTAAACCCCAGGTATAGCCTGGCTACATTCTAATCGGCCAGAACAGTTTTACTTTTCAAGCAAATATAGGTGGTGTTTTTTGCCTGAATGCTTAGATGCCGTTTCAGCGACTTTTCATCAACTTTTCACCCCAAAAAGTTCACTGGGCAAATTCAGATAAACCATGACCCTAGAAAAGTGTTTTTTTGTTTTTTTCTCTTCATCATCAAGAAATCCTTGAGCATTATCCATGGGAATTCTCTGTGCTGCTCTAAAACTAAATGATGTCCTGGCACTCAGGTTTAAAACTGAAATAGACAATAAAGACCTCAGTGGAGACCAGCCATTTTGTAAGTGATGATTGGGAGTTCATCTTAGTCACACACTGGGGCAGAACAGCTCAGACTGGCACTGGAATCCTGTCTGGCTGTTGTATTCCAGGCAGCTCAGTAAAAATAGAAAGCAATGCCCTGCCATACCAGAAACCAGCAGCTCCAGGCCCTATTGCACACTGGGAATGGGGACAACAGATCATATAATGTTAGCCGATTTTCACCAAGTGAAAATTTTAGAAATATTAAGAAATATAAGAATCCTTACACATGCTTTCTCGATTTAGTGACCGGAGAGCAGAGGTCATCACCAACATTGTCCACCTAAGATATTTATACAGTATATTAAAATATGAACTGTATATCTGCATATGAATATTCATATATCCTATTAGTAAAATTGCATATTTTCTGCATGGTCCATAAATCATTTGTTTGAATAGCTGAAAGTATTGAATATGTTGTATAATTTGATAGGTTATTCAACCAAGAACTCTATTGAGTCTTGCACAACTGACTCAATATGTGTCTATTAACCTTCTATATAGCACCACAGTGCTTAGTATCTTAGAGGAAAGTACTTCTGTATTTCCCTTCGTAAGTTATGCTGGTTAAGAGTGCCTGCTATGGATGTAATGTAACTTCTATGATTACAGCCCAGCACTTAATTTAGCCGTGATGAGTATCCATGAGAATGTTCTGGTTCCCTTTGCCTGCCACAGAGAAATTAATACATTGTTATGTATTCTGTTAGTGCGGATTGCCTTACATACAGTTGCACACAGCTCTTGCAGACAACTTTAATTATTATTGTTGCTGTTTTTGATGTTACATACAGCGCACTGCAAAATGTTCATGAATGCAAGTTGCATTTTTTCCACGGAGACTTCTCATACTTTCCACAGATGGCTCAGCCTCCATTATGATGTTCACCAGGACATATGGCTTCTATTGAGTGTACCCTCATTTGTAGGCCAGTGACCCCTTTTACCCATAGTCTCAATACAACCCCCCACCACCACTCAGCAAGCCATGCCATTGAACATTCTGCGCACTAATTAACCAGTAGCTATCAATGGGAGTAATTTCTGCTCATAACAGAAAACACAAGATCTTCCTGTGCTGTCATCAGCAACGGTGCCCCATCATCGAACGGCTTGCGGTAAGGGGAGTGATTTCGCTGGCAGTTGATGAAAACAGCATTTAAGAAGAGGGGCCAGTGTGCAGGGTGACTCCATGTTAAAACTGGACTCTTTTAACACATGGCAAAGATGTAGTAAAGAAAGGTTCCCTTCAGCAGCATAAGTATGATCCAGGCAAATTTATTTTTGTTACTTGTTACTTTTGTCACACGTAATTCATCAATTAAAGCAGTCAATCTCCTGAGTTTATCTGATTTCTTGGGTCTAAAGTGATTGCTCTATTTAAGGTGAAAACAAAATAAAAAAGCAGCAGATACTGTGCCCCCCCCCAGGACCACTCCTGTTTTAGAGAGATAGAGAGCACTCTTATGACTTGAGGGTTGAGGTCTTCGTGCAGTGGTTCTGTTGTTGTGTTGCAACCCAATCGCTGGTGAACGACTGCTCAAAAACACTGCACTCCTGGTCTTTCTCTCATTCTCTCAGACTATGATGATCCGAACAACAGAACACATGAGTCAGTGAACCAGCATGTCTGTTTGAATATGGGGAAACATGAATGCCTTTCTCTACTTTGCATATAGTTTTCTTTTTCAAGTTTTCGTTTTTTTTTTTTTTTACTAGACATAAAATAGATCTACTGTTCCATTCTAGTGCAGTACAGAGGAGACCCCTCTACAGAAGGGTTATACCTGCTCTTTATTTTACTCAGGTAAACTGATCCTTTGCGGTATGAGAGCAGGGGAAAACTCTAAGAAAAACTACACCAGTCTGCACCAGTTCATGGTCATTTGGGAAGCGTGTGTATCCAGTTGTCATGAGGGGTGACATGTGAGTTAACCTGGATTCATGTTACGCAGTCGGGGGGCGTGGGGGATGGAGGATTTGCGATCGCAAGGATCAGGTCGTCCCCTGCATTGAGTTGTTTGATTAATAGCAATATGCTAAAATAACAACGGGAGCGGCCATTTGCACATAGCGCAGATATCTCTGGTGCTGGAGGTGGTGAAGGGCAGGTTGAGAAACCGGGCGGTGGGGTCAGACTACACACTGAGCCCCAGACAGAGATGAGAGCTGCCAATCCCCCATAATCTGAAGGTAAATAGCTGAACATTGATGATACCCTCGGTCTGAGACGAGGAGAAGCCTTTCCAGGCTCCGCGTTGTAAAAATGAGTGAGGATTTCTCATTACATGGCTTAGCTAAGGGACATAAGAATAATGCATTTGTTTCTGGGATTGCTTTCTCAAACAGATCACATAGATATGAGGATCAGTGCAGGGTAATGGATGAAACGCAGGCTGATCTTTTTTAATATTCACAGTATTGGTTTCAGACATGGCTTTTGGAGGATCATGTGGAAAATTATCTTGTTTACAGTACAAATAACAGTATGCATTTAGGTATGTTGCTTTATTAATTAAGACGGTAAAGTACCTGGGTGAAGTGTGTGTGTGTGTGTGTGTGTGTGTGTGTGTGTGTGTGTGTGTGTGTGTGTGTGTGTGTGTTTACACCCGCTGAAAAACTTGAGCAATGTACGTAAACATAAAACAGAAAATACAGGTACCAACCTATATTATATGCTCAGAAAAGGAGGACATTATATTATCACACGATTGCTCAGAGAAAAAATGTCAAATGTTCCATTCTACAGAATGCCCCAGGATGAGTAGATGATACAAAGAAACTCCAAAGATCAACCACAATATTTAACCATAGATGACATCTTTCTCAAAATGAACCAGATCCAATCAAACAAACAAAATATTAGGAAACAAAAGTTTCTTTTTTTCCATACATTTCCAAAATAATGTCATTACCTGTCCTTTTCTCTTTCATACAGCTTTCTACTTATCTTTATCAAGAAATGTATATATTCATTTAAACTGTCAAGTACCTATCTATACATGAGAGATGCCTTTTCATCATGTTTAAATGTCTTCTTTTTGGTGTGTAAAATATTTACACATTAAGGTAAGAACAGTAGCCTTGTGTCTTACAGTAATCGATATGCAGGCGAGGGCATGCTCTTTATTTACCCAACTGCTGGGCCTAACCCTGACGTGGACGGGTGCTTTTCTGCCTGATCCATGTTAATGCTGACAAATGAGTCCTGACCAGCCAGTCAGGGCACCATGGGGGGGCAAGCTACCCGTGTAATCGCACCGTGAAAAAGGTCTGCGTTTTATGGGATGTGCTGGTGAAAAGGTGATAAATATGAAGACCCGAGAGTGCCAGCTCATCTGGTAAAAGCAGATTACAAGTTATTTACATGTAATTACAAATTACATGCAAATAATTTAAATTTGTGATTACAAATTACAATAAATACAACAGTAAATACAGCTGCAACTGCAAACTCTCCGAAATTTTTCATTTTGAAAGAAAAAGGTTGATGAATATAATTTCACTGTAGGAGAATTGCAATTTACTGCAAGAAACACTTGCTACTGAGATGAATTGTGTGTTTGTTTGTTTTTCAGAGCAAGCTGTGTTTCCAACATAACAGTACAGTGCATATGACAGATGTTTTTGTTTCCTTCCTTTGTAACTAACCTATGAAAAATTTAAGGTGTAATGTCAGTAACCAGCTGGTTGTGTGGCCATGCACCAGCATGAACCCATATCCCGAAAAGATTACGACACTCTTCAAAACTCTGCTGCCAAGTCCTATAGCGTGCTGTAGCATCGTGCAATTCATCGTCCCATCGTTCATTAAAGATGAAAGAGCAGAGGGAGGGGATCCGGTGTCTTGGATGTCCCTTTAATGTAATAAAAGAATCTCAGGGCACCACGAGAGAAAGGTGGTCCATTTCCAGCCAGTTACTTGCAGTTGTGTCTGTCATCAGCTTTATTAAACGCTCAGAAGAAATCCAGTTAGTGAGTGTACAGTCAGGGTTCCCACACGTCCTGGAAAACCTGCAAAACCCGGCATTTTGTGTGTAATTCTGCAAATCTGCAGTCATGGGAAATGAGACAATTGCCTAAACGTCTCGGAAAATATTTCTTTGTGTTACATTATAGGCCAGATCCATCCCCTTTGGCCCATGATTGCAATCCCCCCATACTCCCAGTCCATGATCACAATCTCCCTCCCTATTACAGGTGCTGCAGTAAATGGACTGCATTTATATAGCGCTTCTATCCAAGTTACATAAACTATCCAGGAAAATATGTCTTGAAAATGATGGGAACCCTGACGGCACACTGACTGAACAAACAGGAAGGAGTTAGATGCTTTCCGAAGAAAGATCTTCCCTCAGATCTGGAGTGGTGGGTGAAGTATGTCACACAATGACATGTGACAGTTCACAGCCTGCCCTGCCAGGTGGCATGGCTAGCAGAAACACTGGTGGTGGTGGCTGTGGAATCAAGCCCTAACCCAGCCACTTCAGGAGGGGATGGGTGCTTTTCTGCCTGATCCATGTTAATGCTGACAAATGTCGCCTGTCCAGCAAGCCAGGGCACCATGGGGGGCAAGCCCTAACCCAGCCACTTCAGGTGGTAGATGGGTACTTTTCTGCCTGATCCATGGGGGGGTCAAGCCCTAACCCAGCCACTTCAGGTGGTGGATGGGTACTTTTCTGCCTGATCCATGGGGGGCAAGCCCTAACCCAGCCACTTCAGGTGGTGGATGGGTACTTTTCTGCCTGATCCATGGGGGGCAAGCCCTAACCCAGCCACTTCAGGTGGTGGATGGGTACTTTTCTGCCTGATCCATGGGGGGCAAGCCCTAACCCAGCCACTTCAGGTGGTGGATGGGTACTTTTCTGCCTGATCCATGGGGGGCAAGCCCTAACCCAGCCACTTCAGTAGGCTGCAGCGCTACAGAACAACAGCATTCTCTGCACTGCTGCATGCTGCCATCCCAGCTGCACATGAAATGCGGATAATGAAGAAGGGCTGTGGCTGGCAGAACATGATATGAAGTGCACTGTGTGCATGTAAATAACTTGCTAAAAAGTGTTCTAGCTAAGTTTAGTAATCCATATCCTATTCTTACTTATTCTTGAGCATTTGATACCATATATATTAAGCAGTAAGTCCATTAATATTGATGATATAGTGCACAACTTCATCACTTGCTACAGTTCTCCAAAAAAAAAATTGGGCATAGTTGATACATTTTATTCTAGATATTTTAAGACATGGATAGTCATCCTTTCTTCTTAATCGGGCCATACGTGCTCACCAAGTTAACTCAAAATCTGTTCATTTTGCTGTGTGCTATAATAAAACGTATTTGGTAAAAACATGTACCAAACAGTGGCCACTTTGCCACAGTTTTTAAGCACCACTGTACAATAACCATATCTCTGACTGTAACCCCAGTGGTCTTGGCTTGTCAGAGGTCACTTAAAGGCAAGAATTTATGGGACAGCGGTTGATGGGAGATGGGATGTAAAAACATACCAGCGCTGGAGCTGAGGTTATTCAGCTGCCTGTGTAACGTGCTTCCAACATGCCGTGTGGATGAGCTCACTGAGACAACAAAAAAACTCCCAGCTATTGTACCTCCATTGTGTCCATCAGGACTAGACCACAGCATGTGCTAATTAGAAGTGAACAAAAAGAGATTTGTGAGAAGAATGTACAGACAACCCAATATGATATTACTCACATCTGCTGGTATTCTTTACAGGTATGAACATTTCATGGACATCCACACCTCACATCAGCTGTGTCCACCTTTTTTCATTCAGTTTTTTCTGTCTTGCATGATGTCCACAGGGAGTGCCAACAACTTTATCATTACCAGGTGCAATTGCATCCCAGCACCAATTTTAAAACCTATGAAATGCCAATAATATATATTTTTGTAGATAAACATTTTAAAAATGTGTTTGTCAGGGATGGTACTGATGAAATGATATTTCTCTGCAAATTGGTATATATTGCTACTTTATGCTGGTGAGCTCTATAATGTCTCAGAGAAATACTTTTTTCTTGATTTGACAATTCACATGTGGTTAAAATGCACATGCTCAGCTTTCATTTAAATTACACACTTTGATTTCACCATGTAGAATTTACAGCATATTAAGCAGATCTCTTCAGCATATTAAACATTCAGTTGGATTCAAATTGGGTGAATGTCTTGGCCAGTCAACGATTTTCAATTTTTTTCCTTTGTTGCTTTAGCAGTATGTATGGAATCATTGTCTGGCTGTAGGATAAGGTGTCGTCCAATGAGTTTGGAGGCATTTGCTTGAATGGGAGATGATAAGATGCTTCTGTAGGCCGTATTGCGTATTACTTATTCAGCTGCTGCTCTAAGCAGTTACAGCATCAATGCAGACAAGTAAGCCAGTACCTGTGACAGCCATACATGCCCAAACAAAACACACCCCTAACATGATGTTTCACAAATTAGGGGGGTGCTTTGGATCTTCAGAAGTTCCTGTTGGCCTCCACACTTTTTCTGGCATCACTCAGGTACTGAGTCTGAAGTGAATCTTGGTCATTTGACAGATGGTCATCATCTGTCAATTAAGTCTTTTGTGGAAAGTAGTCACTGACACATCCATGCCTTTCATTCTGATCCTCACGTTGACACATGCAAAGTAGTATCAATACTAGATACTGAAAGCACTCTTACACCGGCATAATGGAAACAATTTAACAATCTGAAAAACTTGCAAACCATTTGTCCCAAACCTTATGGTGACCAGAAATGTGGAAATACATAAAATGTTTGTACACTGTGAAAGCAAAATGTATACAAACTGAGAATCTGCACTTCTCTACATGAAAATTGTTTGCTTACAAAATTTTAAACTGGAGTACAGACCCAAATCAAGAAAAATATTAGTCTCAAACATTATTGAACTATACTATTGCTATGGAAATTATGTGCATTGGGTTACTTGTCTTATTGGAGAAGATTTTATCCAAGTTCGATTGTGTTCTGTGGTTATTCCATGGTGAGGAAGCCCTTCAGGCCCGACAGTGTAATGTTGACTTTCCATGTCCAAGGTGGATATGTGATGCAACTGGATGTTTGAGGCAACCAAGATGTGCAGTCAGTGGAATAGGCTGTGTTGTAGTCTCCCGTGCCAAAATTGCTGGTAGCACTGACAGATTTTCTGTGCCCAGCAAGTGGCACTGGCAGACTAACCAACATTGACGCTCCCGTCCTGATGTCTAGGAGTGAGGGCAGTGCATGGGGGCTAATTTCAGATAATCGGTCATTGTGATCTGATCCAGACACTCCCGGCTGTTTGAGGTGGTGTTTATTGCTTTTTATGTTTGCTGTTGTCTGAAACAGGTTAAACATATTTTATGATGAGGTGACACCCCAAGTGCAGCACATGACACAGATTTACCCAATTTCACCCCTCCTAAAAAGAGGAAGTCGTTGTCAGAAGCATACAGATTCAAAGCTGTAGTGTGTTCTCAGTGCCGAACACATTAGTAACCTTATGACAACATTGAAAAAGACATCTGGGCCATTTAACACATCCATAAAACCACTCAAATTGTTTTTGAGCATTATTGTATTCATTGATTGTTGTGTTTTAGCATCGATTGCACTCGTGCATCTTTGGTTTGTTTTTGTTTTGTTTGCTGATTTTCGTTTTCCTCCTTTTTGAAGAAGGATCTTGAGAACATATTAACAGTTGCCCCCTCCCTGTCCACAGTTGAAAACAGATCAGTGTTTCCCCTGGCCCAAAGGTTCTAAAGGTTAAGCTGACGATGGCTAAATGACCAAACAAAGAACCCCAATCCCCTTAATCTGCCTCAGGTCACTTCCTGAAAAGGTGTTTGGGGACAAATGTCATGCACTTTCTCACTGATGCCATGTCACATGGCCAATCACTTTCCCAACCCAACCCCACACACACACACACACACTTGCCCCTCCCCCACCTGCCTGTAGTTGCTGATGTAATAAAAGGCTTGGGGCTCATATGATTCTGACATTAGGAAGTGTTCCCACCCCACCCACTGGAAACTAAATTACAGCCACAGTAAATTACGCTCACAGGTTTAAGACCTGTGAAAGAGGTAATGACAACAAGGACATGATTGAAGCAACTGAGATACTGATGAGTTTATGAATAGCCAATGACCCAGAGGAAGTGAATGGGAAAACAAAACAAAATTAAAGGGGATTTCAATAACAGATGAGTATGCATTCTCACATAAAAAATTAATTGAAATCTCGAATATCAAATAATTTAGTGGTACGAATCTGAACAATAATTTTGCGTTTTTTATTTTACAAGCAATATTTATTTTTGATTTTTGAAAGATCACTCAGTGCTCTCATCTGTTCACACCTGACACAGGAAATCTGCTTTTCTTTCACTTTTATTTGGTTTCCTGTTGTCTAGGTTACCCACGTGATCATGTACTATACTGTTCTTTTGTCCCTGCCTATGCCACCTGTGTATAGTATTTTGTTGGTTGGACTTACACTGCAATCATCTTTTATTGTGAAAAATGGTCCTTGTATGTTATTATTTAATTTACTATGTGGTTGTCCAAAAAGGTTTTTTTTTTGTTTCTTTAAGGAACAGGAAATGAAGGCTTTATTTAACACAAAAGAGTGTAATACCCGATGCCTCTACCCTCAACAGGTGACAGTAAGATTTATGGTCTCTAACGGGAGTGGACTCCAGCTGTCACGATAGTCATGGGAATCAGGCCACCCGCCCAAACCTTTCACTCTCACAGCAGATGATTTCCTCGTTGGACTTCTATAAACTGGACTGAAATGGACTTAATTGACATTGATATGTTCGCTGTGAGGAAGCGCACAGCAGAGAGGAACAGTGCAGTGCTGAGGGTCAGGCACAGGGAGGGCTAGTGTACAGGGGGCCTGTGGAAAATCTCCTAGGCTGTCTCCAGTGTCCCCTCTCCCCTGAGGGCAGCAAGAAATTTTCACTCAGATGATTTTGACATCTTTAGACTGGGTCTTTTCCTGTTCCAATTCCCTACTACTCTTTTGTTTCATGACTTCAATATTGTCATTGCATGCAGATGTTATATGGTACTGTATAAATTATTAAAGTACAATGATTCTCTGTTGGCATATCTTACGTTAAATTTAGTACTTTAATGATGTAGCTGTGCTGTCTGGGAAGGTTGTTGGGCATGTTGTTGGCCAGATGGTGGATGAGCTTTTTTTATGTTCGCTGGATGAGAGTCTCCGCTAATGTAACGCTTTTCACGCGCCTGGTCTCTTCGCGAAAGGATAAAATAACATAGCGTACTATACGCGGTATAAACACGGGCGTATCGGGGTTTTCTTTTTGTTTTGTTTTGCTTTGCTTTCATTTCTTTGTCCATTTGCGACACTCCTAAGAGCAGTGCGTGCTTTTTATTTCTAACGTCTTGCCCATTGTTACACATGATTGTTCTGTACAAAACTACAACTTTTGTTTTTGTAAATCGAGTAAACTTACTTGCACTTGCAGCACGTGAAATTCAAGTTCCGCATTGTGTTCCTCCCTCTTGTTCTTGTTGGAGAATGGCTGGCTGCGAGGCTGGAGCTATATGCAGTATTTACTGCACATGAGCATTTTGTTTTGATAGTATTTCTTTCTTCTTTTGTTTGAAGAGCATAGTTTCTGTATATACAATGCACACTGGCTTCTTGACGGCTGCCAAACTGCACTTTTTTCCACAAGTCTGTCACACTCCAACCTGTAGCAGTAATAAGCTAGGAAAAGAACCCCACTAGCTCTTCATGGCTCATAGTAGCAACAGAGGCCCTTGGCAAGTGTTGGATGCTCTCTCAACAAGCCTGGATCAACAGGAAGTTATGTTTTTGGGAATCAATATGCTGTCACAAACTGCTTCCTCATATTGCATTGTAATATCTGAACTGTGAACCTCAGTAAAATATCAGTCTGCTGTAAATAAATCTGACAAAGGTAGCTTCAGGTAATCCCTTGGGTTCTGAGTACAACAATGCACCCCATGGTGTGGGAATATGACCATGGCAGTGCTGGTTCTAGCCGTACTGTTATCCAGAGGTAGAGTTCCAGTTGGCAGGTTATCGTATCCTCTCCACCATCATGCAACAGGGACTCATTTGGCCACACAGGACCTTGTGACCAGCGAAGGCCATGCACGACGTGCCTTACTCCAGTGTAACCACTGCACTGATTGGCACGTGACAGGCAGAAAGGAGGATACCCATGCTTCACTATATATATACTTTGCTTCATGTTCCTGATTTGGGGGCGGGGTGGTGGTCCAGGTATTAATTGATGCAGTTATCCAGCTAACTCAGCAATCCTGCTTTGTGGAACAGACCCCTGGTATGAGTGAGGTGAAAACAACTTTTTTAGGACTTTAATTCTCCGTTCTGAAACTTCAAAACCCAGGGCTGCCAGACTGGCAGAATCCCAGTGCTGTTCAGTGCCAGTCGTCAGTGCTGAGAGTGTGGGAAATGTTTTGTTATTGAGAGAACCCTGGGTCTTGCGCAATCAAAAACCTCTGATGTTTTTCACATCAACGCTTTCAGTCGTCACAAGAAACCCGACCAGCATTTTATTGATATTTTCTTGCTAGTTCAGAAATATAGTTAAAGAGATTTATTTATTTATATTAATTTATTTATTATGGTACTTTAATACTTTTTTTATTTTACACAAAATAGAGGGTTGGACACCAAATAAAACTAAAACCCATAAAGTCATTGAGTGAAATGTACTTGTTTACATCAATAATCATAAGGAATAATATGTTCTGTAATATGATGTGTTTTTATATCCACAGATGCATATAAAATTGTGTAAGATGGCGATCTCTCCACAACAGACAAGTGTGAGTACTCCTTGAAGTAATTCAGAAAAGTTATCCAGGTATGAATGTAGGCATGTGTCCTTTCAGTGGTATGGTGTGATAAAGTGTGTCGGGGTCCTGGAGGATGGCACTCTGGGGTGGGGACAATGGCAGTGAAAATAGAATGCTCTCACATTTACGCTCCCATATTTACGAAGTCATGACAGAGACGTTATGGAGCAAGCATTCCTCCATCAGGGTGACCTGGGTGTGAGGTACAGAACATATCGTACCTGTGTGGACTGTGTGTGGTTTGACCTGATTCTGAGCTCCAGCTGCTCTCTGTCCCTCTCTGCATTTGTCTTTCTCTTCCTCCCTCGCTTCTGTCCATTCTGTCTTTCTGACTCTCTTCTCCTCTGTCTTTTTTTCTCCTCTCCCTTGTTTCTTCTGTCCACCTCTCTCTTGCTGCACCTGCTGTTGGCTCTTCGGGGTGTTGGATTGTTTGGACCCCAGAGGCCTCGTGTGATTGAGGGAGGGGGCACCTTTCTCCGTGTCCAGAGACACTCTGTGTCCACATTCCTCTCCTCTCTTCTCCTCACTCACACGGACACTGACAAGTACTGCACATGCACTTCTCTTCTGGGGAATCCACCATAGACAGGCCACACACCTCTGCATGAAAGGCACTAGTGACCTTGAGACAGTGCCTCCCTGTGAGCACATGCAGCATCTCCATGGCATATCGGCTCACATCCTTGGTTGCAACTGGTCCTGTGCACACACAGGTAATACCATAGGATTTCTATAACCAGAGCCATTTCCTAGTAAAGATGGCCTGTCATCACCCTGTTTGTGTGCGCTTATCACAGTGATACTCCTGCCAATTAACACCACCTGTTTCCACGGGGCTGCCTTTGCCATTGAGCCACTCAGGCCTGTTGTATGATCACCATTCCTGACATGCATATGTCTGCTCCTCTCACAATCCCTCGCAAATGTAGCTCTAAAAATGCTTTAATGTTCTCATCCATCAGCATTGCTTCATTTGGGCAGTAGTGTTGCTTTCAGTTCATTTCAAAATAAATAAATAAATCATGCTTGAAGCATTACAATGTATAAACAGAATGCTGAATGGCAGAGGGCAGAATGAGGTACACAAATAATTTCTGGCAAGAAACAGGCTCCACAGAGTGGGGGTGCAGTCCACCCAACAGGCACCCCCTAATTTTGTGAGGTTCTTAGTTAAAACAGTAGGGTGAGATACTTGGGATATGTAAACTTATATGGACTAATTGTGTGATGCAGTGTGGGAGTGTTTATATTGTTGTTGTGTTGGGTTTTGTTGTTAACTGACAGAGTGGGTACACATACTCTGTGTGTGTGGGTATGTTTGAGGTTATACTGTTGTGTGTTGGGTTTTGTTGTTATTAACGGGCAGAGTGGGGACACATACTCTCTGTGTGTGGGTTTGTTTCAGTGAACAGAGCTGGCCCAGTCACTGCTGCCCCTGGAATGGTGTTTACTGTCCGAAGCCAACCGGCCATGTAACACAGCTCCAATCTGAGGTCGCACCACCTCACTGGCTTCCCCACCGCCAGCCCCTCTTCCCATTGGCTGCTCGTGTCGTCACGGAGACAACAGCTGTCTCCGGGATGAAGAAGCAGCACTGAGGGTGCCAGCCAGTCTGACTGCCTGCAACCAGAGAAACCCAGAGTCCCTTATGGCCTTCACAACACACACTCATTATCCCTGCCCATACAGCAGTGACGGTGCCCCCTGCAGGCACAGAGTTTTACTGCAGTCACATTTTCTTCTCTCTCTCTGTCTGTCTCTCTCTCTCTCTCTCTCTCTGTCTCTCTCTGTGGAGTCGATCTGTCTTCTCTCTAGGCTTTATAAATGTTTAGTGTGTAGGTTATGTTGCACAAAATAGTGACAAGAACAGATTTCTTAGTTTTTTCTTTTGCTAAGCTATTGGTTTAATGAATACATTAAAAACCATAATGTTGTTTCATTACTGACATATCATTCAATGTATTGTCTATACTGGTAACCTTACAGTAGATGCTTGTCTGGTTGTCTGTCAGATTCAAGCAAGATGAGGGCGTTTTCTTTTAGGCCCATAGACTGGCCTGACTATGTGATGTCCTGACTAAAGTGTTTGTTTACAGTGCAAGTATCTGCGGTGTCAGATGATGGGTGGAGAGGTATGGGGGGATGGATGGGGGGATGGGGGGATGGGGGCGCTGGTGAGTGGAGGGGTGTCCCAACTGGTGAGTCCCAGCCAGCACCTGACACACAGTTGCACAGCAGAAGGATTTGTGTGGATCTTGTTAAAGGCCAAAGCTGGTTCCACCACAGCACTGCACACCGCATCAACAGTGCATCCTCTGGAAACACTGACTAATGTGTGTGTGTGTGCGTGTGTGTGTGTGTATGCATGTACACACTTGTATGTGAGTATGTGTTTTTATGGAGGTGTGAGTGTGAGTTCTCCTGTGTATGTGTTCCCCGACAACGCATGAGGATAATTTTATTTTAAGAGACAACCATTATGGAACAAAGAAGAGCCTCCTGCTGACCATCATGCACATTCCCCACAATCCTTAGCACCTGTGTGGCTTAAGTACCTGGCTGACATATATTCACTGGTGCACATCTAAAAGGGCCTTCCACCACAATGGGACCTTCTCACAGGGTAAATTGGCAACCTGTGAATATCTGGCTTGCCGCATACTGGAGAACTGAGCTTAAAACTGAATGCCATTGTCAGCTGTCATATTTAATATTTTGCTGTTTATCTTTGACTATACAGTTCATTTTCTGGATTTCTGAAAGTTAAAATTAAAATGTAAAAAAAGTATATTGCTTGTGTGCTTATTCCAGGGTTGTTTGGATAAAAGGATTGTTTGGATGAAACTGTGAACTATCACCACATTAGCACTGTGATCAAACACATCAGCAGACCAGATCTAGCTGAGTTTCTGTTAAAGTTGGATTTTCTGAGCTCTAGCTTTCTGAGCTCTTCCCACCGAAGGAGCACATTGTACTGTATACCAAATAAAATTTGTATTATTGGTTCCAAAAGGAGCCCTGTGGTTCCTTAAAGAACTACAAAAAATTCTGAGATTTAGGCACGTTCTTATTTGCTTCAGGTATTATGCAAGGGCCTGGCCTTTATTGTAATCCATTTATTCATTTTTAAGAACACACAGCATGCATCGTCTCCTGTTTCTGTCAGTGGAAGAGCAGAGCACAAGCGTGCCTCCAGCCTTCGGCCGGGGATATTTACTTTTCCTGGAGCCAGGGACATTCGTCAGACCCGACAGCTGGGCCTGATAATTTGCCTCTGTTGAAGGGGGCAAGATTTCATACAACCGACTCAACTCCTATTGACCCCCACCGCTAGCCCCATCACCTCCCCGCTCCCCGCTCTTCTGTAACAACAATGCACCACTTCAGACACAGACTGCATACCAGCAGAAAGGAAAATTTAAGAGGATTGTCGAAAGCAACCAATAAGTTCATTGTTTCAACAAGAGAGCAGTTGTTTGGGGACGTGGTGGTTGTGTTAACAGTACATTAGAAACACATTAGGCCTATCAAGGCTTAATCCGGGAATGGCTGCCAGGTGGCGTAGGAATGAATCTCTGGCTGTACCCAAGGAATTAGTGCTGGTTATTTTAAAGTTTGTGGCAATGATGGGGCGGATTGGTGAGAGACGCACAGGCCCACACTACTGCTGACCATGGCATTGCACTGACAAGAGGCCTCAGATGGATCGCCTTTGAAAAGGGAGTGCTGTATACTATATCCACAAGGGTGGCCAGTTCTGCGCAGCAAGTCTAAGATCATAGCTGAAAGATCAAAGAATCCTAAAGTCAAATTAATCAAGAGCTGTAATAGTAATCAATTTAATTGATATTAATTATGTCGTCTGTGAACTGGATTATAGCAATTTCCTTAAACTGTTCTTTGTAAAGAGGGTATCATTACATTTTATTTAAGACGTAACGGGCCTGTTTCACCAACACATATTAAGCCTAGTCCTCAAATAAAGTCAATTCTGACCAGAGATTCTCCAGACAAAGCCTCTTTGAAACTGGCCCAATATGAACATTAAATATGCGCACATACTGTAAGTAACAAATCTACTGCTATCATTAGTATGCTTGCATCATGGAGGGAATAGTTATGCATTTCATCACACTTCGTACTACTCCTTAAAGTGTTCATATGATCATAAGTCACCCCGCTGAAAAAAACAGCTCATTGTGCAATGCCCAATTAGACACAAGCTGAAGTACAGTATGTTTAATTTCATCACTGCAGCTGGTGAAGAAGTGTCACCATAGCTAGTTAACCTTAACATTAACATTAGTTGTTCTTACCCATGTTAGCCAGCTAATATTATAATTTTGCTTAACCCCTTTAATATCACCCCGTTTCTTGACACAAGCTTAAAAATGACATGACATAAATGCTTACTTATAGTACTTATATAGAACGGACAACAATGATAATTCCTCCAGAGAAATTCTAAATAAATAATGGACATCCTATCAACATTTCTCAGAGTTACCACATTTTTAGCTGGTTCACCAGCTCATACCCAGCCAGACCAACTTTCTGACCAGCTTGGTCATGCTGGTTGACCAGCTCATACCCAGCTAGACCAGTGTTCTGACTAGCTTGACCAGCTCAATTTTCAAGCTGGCATAGCTGAATTTTACAGCAGGGCATACACCTATAATCTTAATAATTCCACATTTTCCATTGAAATGGTTCTTGTTAACTGGATGCATGCTATTTGGCCTTTGTGTTTTAAATGCATAAATTCAGATCCCCCAAGGTTAATAAGAGCTCGCTCTTCCAGCACTGAGGGATTTGGTAATGATCGGCTTTCTGTTGAGGTACCGTACAGTACTAATCTGAGGTGCAGTGATTAGAGCATCAGCACCCAATATGGTTTCTTGGGCTTCTCCCTTTCAGATTTCCTGAAGTGGCCTCTCCATTTGGACTGTTGTTGAATCCTTGCCCTGGATAAATCATACCAGGCAGTTGGCTGAAGTCCCTTCCGATATAAAAAAAAGAGAGATAACGTATTAAACACAGTGATATTTACAAGTGCTTTATAATGCTTGCTTTACTGTTTGCTGTAGAAATCAACCACTATACTTGATGTTGACACCTGTGTTCATTGTGTTCAAGACAGTAAATTCCTTCTGTGCCATTTTTTGTTTTTTGACATTGGGTGCCATATGAAATGTGAAACTTTTCCCTGGGGAGCAGTGCATATTCCCTAAGCAGTGCCCCAGCACTTAAAAATAGATCAAGGATCGGTTTTCACAAAATCGCCCCCCAACTGAGGGTGACCAACACCATCAATCGCACTAATCGCAGGCAGAAATCAGTCATAAAGGAACCATCTGAGTGGTAGTAGTCCTGACCATCAGCCTGCGGTACTGTTCAAGTGTACAGGAACCTTTGGAACGACTGTTCAGAAGAGTTTGGTTTGTCCTATAGACCGGAAGAAGTCCCAGCCCTGTGTCCCTAAAGCTGTCCATGTCGATGTGGAGGCAGATTGACGGCAGGGACAGGTGTGGGCAGTCTTGGGTTTTGCCCCCTTTCCTCCCCACCTGTTTGCTGAAAGCTCGCACGAGCCTTTGACCTGATGACCAACTTCCTGTCCCCAGTGCAGGGCCTAGGCTATCACCCCCGGCAACTGCGGCCCAGGGAGCGGCCACCATTCATAAATAACCTCTTCCAAACAGTCCCTACCTGACCCTGGCCCACTACCGTTTGGTAACTTGGGGTCTGGTGACAATGGGGTTTTCTGTAGGGACTCATCAAAAGCACCGATTTGGGCTTTAGCGCCTCTTTTCAGTGCTGACATTCAGTACATTTTCATTTTGATGTGTACCTCAATAGGAGGTGGCTTTTGATTGACACATTGGACATTCAAATTGATGAAAGCGATTTGATTTGATAAAAAGTGATGGTGAATGGAATCCCACCACATTAATAAATATCATAGTGGTGTAGTAGTGTAGATTTCAAGAGATTGGATACAAAGAGAATAATGTATTTAATTTTAAGGGTATTTATTTTATTTAGGCCACTCCAGTTTATTTAATTGTATGTTGAATATATGAAAGAATTTAACAATAATAACAATAACAATAATAATAATAATAATAATAATAATAATAATAATAATAATAATAATAATAAGTAATAGTAATAAGTATAAGTAATAAGTAATTTAATTGAGTTTTATTTGATTCCATAATCATTCAATATGTTTTAATTTCACTCCTCATACATAGCAGTGTATTGGACGTTTCAATGATGCATAGATGGTTCAAGCAGTCACCACAGTATTGATTGAATGCTGTGGATATAGTCTACTATTTGTCTATAGGACCTGTTGTAATAAGGCATTTCATTTGTGCTTCTCCAGGAAACCCCCAGGTTTTTCAAGAAGTTTTCATGACAGTTTTATTGGTTCTCAGATTTTCCTGTGAAACTTGTAGATGTCTTTGAGTTATGTATCTGAGAATCATGTCTTCTCATTAAATAGCAGTCTCTTGAGAAGAAAACTGTAATATAGCAAGAACATGTTCAGAAACAGATGTAGTTGCATAACCCTACATAAAAATATGTAAAGTATTTTTGATTTATTAAAAACCTGTTCATTTGTTGTCATGGAAAGTTCTGGTAGATCTTCTGTGTATAACTGATGAAAGCAGCAGAAGGCAGTATTTGTATGCGGCAAGCTTCACATTGAGCGATTACCGTCTTGGCAGCAGACCAGCATTTGAGTTCACTTTTATTTATTGTTTGACATTTTATCCTCAGTTGAGAATTCCAGAGGACATGCGCTGTTCTCTAATTACCAAACGGTGGCCTTTTCCGTTAAGGTCTGGAGGACAGTGGGGCAGCGTTTAATGCTGGTGTCATCTGAAAGAAGAGAAATGTTTGTGTGAAGGCCATGTTTCCATTTGGAGCTCATTCGCATGCTGCTGCGCTGATTCAGGGGGGAATCATTTTTTAATTACTGTGGGACCCCTTAACTGGAAAAACCCCTTAACTGGAACAAGTGACATCTGCAAAGCTAGTCTTACTCTCTCCAATGTACATGATGTAATACCCTCATTAACAAGGTATGATTCTGTCTTGAAAATATGCAATGTCTTAATTCATAAGTCGCTAAGTCACCGTTACTGTAGATGAAAGGGTGACATCATTGCACTTTTTTTACACTATGTCTTTGGTAAAACAGTTATCAGAATAAACCTTTTCAAATGTAATTTAGCATTTGAGAAATTACTGAATTGATTTAATTAGTGAAGATCATTTACAGTATGCTATACATTGTGAATATGGGTGTTAGGCCACTATCAGTGACATTGCAGAAATTAACTGGGGTTTTCATTTTGATATGACTATTTTAGTTATGGAAAATCATTTTATTAATGTTTTTAAAAACTCACATTATCTGTTAACAATGACAAGAGTTGTTTTTTCCATTGTGTTAGTGTCCACCCCCCGGCGCCCCAAAAGAAGCCGTAAATGGGAGATGAGATCACGCTGCCACTCAGAGGCCCTGCATGCCAACGGTTACTCACCAACACACTCTGCTACAGCTCTGACTCAGCCACACCGCCTTAGCCATCCCACAAACATTCGACTGCAGGGATTAGCTGATCACCCCGGAAAATTGTGTGAAATTGTGATGGGCACGAAAATAAAATGACAAACTGTGGTCCTGGCCCCTTGCCCCCTCTGTCCAAATATCTATATCCTTAGACTGCCATGATTCAAGACTTTTCGGGAGGGAAGCTGGGGTTGTCCCATCACTTTTCATTTGCAATGGTCTGGCTCCAGTCCCCAGAGCTGAGGCCTGGGCTGACTGAAGCCCCGTTCCCCAGAATTCAGCCCCTTCACTGGGCTTCGGGTCAGTAACATGCATGAGTGTCCAGCCTGTTCTCTCAGCGATGAGTTGTAACTTCATGGTCTGATGTTCTGTGCCTCTGTAGCAGATGGGATGTATTATCTCTGGTTATTACGGCGCGGGATGGTTTCTTGTACCGCGGTGCAGGTTGGTGTTATCTGTCATTTCACGAGAATGTCTATTCTGCGTCCAACTTTGTGATCTGCCAGCAACATGATCCCAAACAAGGAATCTTGGGTCAACAGCCAAGGATGGAAAATTCCTGCTTAACGCAGACGCCAGGCCAATTTACTACTCTGGGATCAACACCGTAGACATGTGAGCGTGCACTGAAAGCTGTAATAATGAAATATGGTACATGCACCCACCCTGCTATCTCACCCTCGACTATCCCCCTTACCCACTGGGTGTTCCCCATCAGAAGACCTGATGCACTCTTTTCCATAAGGGCAATTTCTACCCATTTTGTACTAGTCCTAAAAAAGTGTCAATATCTCAAAAGATATTTACTACAAACACATGGTTGAAGACTTAAATTAAAGAAGTGGCTTATACCATTCAGAAATTGGAGACAGAACAAATGTATGTTAGAGCATGTACACAACTACTTTATATGTGAGCAAAAACCTGATGTGAACTTGTGTACACAATTTGCTAAAGATATTGACAGGCATTCAAATTCCACATGAGTTTTCCCAAAACGGTACCCAGATGTCCCCAAATCTCTGTGATATCGGCATATCGATTTGTCCGGACCAAAAGGCATATTTTTATATTAAAACAGATTTTGTGATATACAGAAACATAACCTTCATGTGTGTTTTATTCACATACCGGACAGTATGTTTTTATAAAGCATGGCCAATTTTATAAAGCATGGTCAAATTGTCTAAAAAGCCCAAAAAGGATTACTCAACCTTATGCTTTCTAACCAACCTGTATCACATTTAAAATTTGAAACTTTATTTAAAAATCAGGCTAACCAGATCCCTGTTAGCCCTGTTAAACAGTACAATAATAGGTTTATCCACTGCAAGTCCAAATCCTGAAATTCTCTGTTACCATCTCATACGACATGGATGTGGGATTGGATTTTAGGAGCCGAATGAAGATAAACCTATGATGATGAAAATACACTATGATGCCTGCTGTACCACCAAACCCATACACGCTCTAAAAAACTGTCCTCTGATATTGACGTATCCTAGAGAAATGTATGCCCCCAGGATTAGCAAAAAACATTGTTTTACAGCGATATAGCCCATCCGTGGGGTGTAACCTTAGTGTATTCTGCATTTATGTCGGACAAAGATTTGCCTGCAACGGAAGCACTCACAGGATGGTTACGCACATCTGAATATGCAAACGCCGCAATATTCCAAATAAAATGACAAGCAATGTATTTACACAACAATAAGAAGTAGTTCAAGATTTGTACATTTGTACATGAGATTACAGATCCGAATTTCAGCTTTTATTTCCTGGTATTTTTATCTAGATTTAGAACACAACTTAGAACATATTGTATTAGACACATTTTTAGGTGAGCTAAAGTATTGGCATACTTGACATATGACTGACAGGTGTTTCTTGTTGTCCTGTGTCCTGTTAGAATGATTGGTCAAACAATACATCATTTTGAATGTCTACTCTTGGTTTTAGCCTGGGAAGACTGCATTTGTGTTAGAATGATAAACCAACATGAAGACTAGATAGCTGCGTTTGAGAAAAAAGCAAGCCATATTGAAGCTTAGAAAAGAGGGGAAATCCATCAGTGCCATTGCACAAGCATTGGGGATAGCCAAGACAACAAATTGGAATGTCCTGAAAAAGAAGGAAACCACTGGCGTACTGAGCAACAGACATCAAACAGGTCATTGATGACAGAAACATTGTAAGAGCTGAAAGAGAGAAGAAAAAACCCAAAACATAAGTCAGTGACATCACAAACAATATCCACAGGGCAGGAGTGAAGGAATCTCAATCAACCATTTGAAGAAGACTTTGGGAGCAGGAATATAGAGGCTATGCCACAAGATTCAAACCACTCATCAGGAGTAAGAATCTGAAGGCGAGATTACAGTTTGCAAAGAAGTACAGAAATGAGCCACAAAAGTTCTGGAAGTTTTATTGACTGATGAGGTCAAGATTAACCTCTAACAAAGTGATGGAAAGGCCAAAGTGTGGAGAAAGAAGGGATCTGCTCATGATCCAAAACATACAACCTCATCTGTGAAGCACAGTAGAGGAAGTGTCATGGCTTAGGCTTGCATGGCTGCTTCTGGAGTAGGCTCACTGATTTCTATTGATGATGTAACTCATGATGGTTGCAGCAGTCTACGAAACATTCTGTCTGCCAAGGTACAGGGTAATACATCCAAATTAATTGGGAGGAACTTCATCATGCAGCAGGACAATGACCCAAAAGACACTGCCTAGCACAACAATGGTTAGGGAGAAAACATGGAAGGTTTTAGACTGGCCAAGTCAATCACCAGACCCAATTGAGCATGCATTCTCCATTTCAGAAAAAAACTCCAATGTGTTTATTCATGCAAATTCTATATTGATGTAGAGAAATGGTATCAAGAATTGTAAGAAGATGCCTTTTATTTTCTGAATCTGTGGTGAGGTGAGGGTTGTAATAGTTCATCTAAACTACTGTTCTCGCAAGCTGAGAATTTTTTAAGCACAAATTGACAACGAGTTGTCTAAAATCTCCACGTCTTTCCCATGCAGAATTTTGAACTCTTCCCTAAGCTCTTTATGATACCTTTTAGTTTTTGGGTTGTTATTTTTTCTTTTTTGCTATCCATTCACATCCCTTTATGCAGGGACCCCACCTCCTGGGTTACACTCGGATGCAGCTTGGAGGTGGGGGAGATTTGTGAGATGGGTGTGTGCGAGCAGTCATGTTCCAGCAGTATCCTATGTGGGAAAGCTGCCACCTGGCTCTGGGCTGATGTCAGATAAATCACGCCATACCGCACACATTAAAGTCCCACACTGACCCGCCAATTACACCAAATGGGCCAATATATAGACGCACGCACATGTACACACACACACACACACACATGCACAACCACATACTCATGTGCGACACACACTCCGGGAGCAGTTTTTGTAAAGTCAGAGAGGCCCTCAGTCCTCTAAGTCAACAGCCCATTTCTCTCCAACATCTTCCATTGTTTGTTTGTTTTTCTACTCTGTGACATCACCGAGCCCCTGACGGGTTTGGTCGGCTAATACCTGGCTACTGCGAGACCACACAGTGGCCACTCCCTGTCCGACATGTTTTCCCTCTCCGCTGGAGGCCCGGTCCCCGGGCCAGATGGCGGGAAAAGTCACAGCTCCCGGGAGACTCCTGGGGCTCAGAGTGTGTGATCACTGCAGGGGGGCGGAGCTCGGACCAGGGGAACGACACGCCGTCATTCTCCATCCAATCGCCGCAGGGGTGGGCGGATCTCGGGTGGTGGAGGATGATGAGCCATTACTCTTCTATGACAGATGAGCTTCTGAGAGTTTACTCCTGGGCCACTTCTCAGCCGTCAATGAATATGGAGTGGTTTGAATATTGGTAGTGAAAACATGGAGTGAGACATCGGCCCATGCTTTATCTTCTGTCTTTGAAGGTGTCTGGAAATAACATTGGTCTCAGACTGGTTATTTACGGGTCGTCTTTCAGACTTGGGGGAGGGTTAGGGTTTTCAGGGACAGGAGCTCTGGTTTGGAGTGTTTGTCCAGCGGAGGCCCACTCAAGTGTTTGTTATTGTTTTACCTGATAAGGGCAGATATGTATTCCCTACAGGATTTTAAGCCCCTGTTCCTCCTGACTATTCCCCAAATAGCCCCCAGATTTCCACAGTTCCTACACTCACAGAAAAGCTCCTAGACAAAGAAGAAGAAATTTTGCCTGACAAAGAACCATTTAAATAGATAGGGTTCTTCTATGGAATCACAGGGATATTTGGAACCAATTTGAGAGAGTGTTTCCCCCTGAATATCAGAGGCACGTTCCCCCCTGCCTCCACTGGAGAGATCAGACCTGTGAGAAAGGAAGTTGTGACGTGGCTGCAGTCTGTCTTCACGTTTCTGAGGTGTCACGTTGAGTGTGCTGGAAATGACGGCAATTAGGGAAGGAATATTGCACTCTCACTTTTTAATGATGAAACAGATGGCATCATTAAAACATTTATTTCTTTATTTAGCAAATAAGGAGTCCACATTTTCATCTGCGTATAATGAATCAAGGACCTTTTATCCATTTCTTTTGTACAGTATTAATTATTGAAATAGAAACAATATCACTTCAAAATCAGTCCAAAACACATAATATTGCTTTATATTATTATATAATATTCTTTTAAATAATAAATATATATGATAATATCTGATTATGAAGCTTGGTATTGTGAAAGAGATATAGACTCATTGAACACTTCATTAGGTAGACCTGTACACCAACTTGTTAATGCAAATATTTAATACATGCATAAAAATGCATAAAAGCATGCAAACGTGGTCAAGAGGTTCAGCTGTTTTTCTGACCAAGTGTCAGAATGGGGAATAAATGTGATTTTTGACCTGGAACAATTGTCGGTGCCAGACAGGGTGGTTTGAGCATCTCAATGATAAGATACTCTGCAGTTCACAGAGGCTCATCTCTTGGGATTTTCACGCACAACAGTCTCTAGAGTTCACAGAGAATGGTGCGAAACACAAAAAACATCCAGTAAGCAGCAGTTCTGCATGAAGAAATACGTTGTTAATGAAAGACGTCAGAGGACAAGGGCCAGACTGGTCGAAGGTGACAGTAACGCAAATAACCACACATTACAACAGTATGCAGAAGAGCATCTCTGGGCACACAACACATCAAACCTCTTAAGTGGATAGCAGAAGATCAATAAGTCTAAAAAATGAGTCTAATAAATACCTAATAAAGTGCTCACTGAGTTTATATGTCAGAGTTCTGGAGCAACTCTTTTAAGAGAAGTGGTGCTAATTAAAGCCGGACCTAGAGCAGCGCGTGTTTTACATAGAGCTTCCGAGCGCTACATAAACCAACGGCTTTCAAAAACGGAAGGGCCTAATCCCATAGGGTGAGAGGAGGGCAGGTTGTGTCTCTGCTGCTGACAGGTGACAGTGTGTGTACCCCCACTATGTACCCAAGCCAAAACATACCAGGAAACACACTTTTACACGGTAGCACATTTATTCATTTAATCTGGCCTGGCTACAGCTCGCTCATCAGAGTCAACAAAATGAGCACTGCTGAATTTTCTAAACAGAAGCATTCACCACGAGCAGACTGCATATTCTCAAACCAGTCTACCAGTGCTGTCATTGTTTTCTCTATTTTTAATAAGTTGGTTTTAAATATCCTCATTTACTACGCTGAAAACTATTCCAATGATGGTCACATTATTGTCAACATGGAAAGAATTGTATGTTTATTTTGATTTTGTGAACCTGTGGACAAGGCTCTTTTGATTCGGGGACAAGTACATCTGGCTGTTTGAGATTAAAGGATTTCAGAAGAATGTAAATTAAGGGTAAGAGTAATTGTGGGTGGATACACAAATATACGTTTCGAAAAATAGGTTCATAATGTGTGTACAGTGTATAATATAATACAAATGTGTAATATTTATATGTTTGTATTAATTAAAATTTTTACAGTATAGTTTATTATGTTTTCACTACATTCAATGTTATGAGCTGCAGTGTTACAATCTGCAAATTAAAAAATAGTAATCTGTAAAGGCCAAATTATATATATATATATATATATATATATATATATATATATATATATATATATATAATATATATATATATATCAATAGCATATTTTGTGGCAATTAAATGTAGATAGCATACGGCATATAAGATTACATGTACAGTACACGTGCACTCACTCGTGGGCACACACACACGCACACACACACACAATGTTGGCAGGGCCGCAAGCTGCCACATATCAAAACTGTCAGCCACCACTGCGAATCCAGCAGAACATCTGTTGGATTTCAAACAAGGCAGGTTTTTTTTTTTTTCTTCCTTTTGCTCAAGACTGATCTTCGCTTCTTGGCCTGAACAGCTTTCATTTCAAAAGCCTCCATGCATTAGATCTTCAAAAATGCACCAGGTTCCTCAGAATACAGCTGGTCCTAAGGACGTGACTTTGAAATCAGAGACGGGTACAGACTTGTTTGCATGCCAATTGCAGACGGCTCATGGATGGAGAGCTGGGGTTGGGCTGGGGGGCTGTGTTAATTAATGAACCGGCCGATTTTGACCCCGCTGACCCTGAGAGACAACCCCCCACCCCCATACACACACACTCACACACACACACACCAACATCGAATATGGAAACATCTTAAAGGACCTTTTCAAAGTGACAAATGCCGGGCTGTTAGTTTCCTGATGTGAGTGTGTAGCGCACGTGCCCAATAGCCTCAGTCTGTGGAGCCTAAGTGTGTCTGCTCAGCTGATGCTGTCCACTGCACGCTGTGTTTTGTCTAAGGATGCACACTGCATCCGAAGAGAGAGTCCTTTGAAAAACATGTACATTTGAAACCGGAGTGAAAGTAAAGTGCATTTGCTTTGTTATCTTTTATTTTGTCTTTCTGCTAGAACCTGGCTCTGTCTGACTGAACTCGTGAAAAATAATGAAATTGGACCCATATGCAGTCATCTGTGGGTCCATTTTTATATCACTTTCCTGATTAACTTTCCTAAATAATGTTTGTGAGATACACTTAATTCTTCATTAAGTAGCCAGAACAAGGTTCAGTTTGCCTCAAAATCATCAATCATATTTTGGTGTGATGTGATAGTTTGTAGAAAATAAGCTAAACACAATTGTGGGGTGACATCCATAAAAACCAGCGTATGTTAACCACATTCTATATTTGAACATATGGTAGTCTCCATGTCAATGGCCAGGGTCAGAGAAACAGTACTTGCTCATTAATTGGGTGTTGGGCTCAGGAAGTTTGGAAACCCCTAATCCACACCGTCACACAAAAGGAGTCAAAACCTACAGTAATGACCAAATGCTGTGAGTGATGCTATATTAGCACTACACACGGCATGGTATGATCAGAGAAAACGTCCTCTGTTTTGACAAGCCACCGAAATGAAGCAGAATTTTCTGTCCACACTAAGAGAAATTTCTCTGAAGTGAACAGTAACCTACCATTAAAAAACTAATTCCAATCCAATGCCTTGACTCTACCGTCCTATTTTGCACGAAAGTCATGTGTGAAAGACCCTCTGTGACAGCCATTTTGTGCAAAGTAAAACCCTGCTTTTGTTTTCTGCAGTATGTGGTGTGGGGATGTAGAAGCTGGTTGCCTGCTGACACATCTTTAATGCACTCTATCACGTATCATTCCTCTGACAAGTATCTGGGTTACAGAAGTGTCTTTTAATTAGTGCCATTAGCGAGCGCTATTATCACCCAGCTGTGAAACAGGACTATGCTTGAGGCGGCCAAACTGCAAAAAAACTTTATTATACTCTGTGTCAGTTAAGTCACCTATACCAGAAGTAAAAATAAAATTCAATTCATATAACATTTGCTTTTAAGTTTGAGAATGTCAACATGGTTTCATGAGCCCTTCAATTTCTGAAATTAACTTTCACTCGTATTTATTGGTAAGTCACAATTGAGGAAAGTGTTGATTTCATACAGCTCACAGTCTGGAGCACTCCTCATCCTTTGGCCCACCTCTGGAGGAGCAGAGCAGAGCCCACTGTAAGGTGGCGAGAGACTCTGAGCTCTTCATCCTCAACAGATGTTCATGGCGGTTCCCTGTATTAGGTATTAGGTGGCCTCAAATCTAATTGATATCAAAACTCTGGCAGGGCAACCTTAAGCCTCCCAGAAGTCTCCTGTTACTGGCCCCTTTTTATAAAAGCAGGACGCTTTCGACACCCAATCTAGCATGGAACACGCTGTTCCCACTTCAAAGGAGCTGGGCACCAGGGCATGGGTCTGCTGCCACCTAAGGAGGCCGCCATTCTCGCTATTCCAACTTGTTATCCTTTCCAGTTACGACCGGCTCGCAAAAACAAGGACGTAATCAGACGAACCGAGCCTCTTCTTTAATCTCGATGCGGAGGCATTTATTTTGGCGCCCCGAAACAAAAACGCCAATAAAGCCACGTTGGCAAACAGTGCGTTTAACGCTGAAAGCGATCCCCTGCTTGGAATTATGATGTGGCGATGAGAGGGGAATTGAGAGATTAAGGAAAGGATGTGACCATAATGACTTTAAGACAGATAATCCTCCCCATCTGGGGTCTGCGATTGTTTGATATTTATAGTTGATCATCAGCCCTAATTGGTTTGTTATTGCATATGAGCGGAATATGAATGGAGGTCAATTTGTTTTGTTTTCATTCGGCCGCCCCAGGACCTGCTATCGGTTTCAGGAGACCGGCTCAGTTTTTTTTTCTCCCTTTCTCACTCGCACCTACAGGAAATGTTGACGAAGTGTCTGGGGACCTCAGAAGCGATTCCTTAATCTGAAAGAAAAGCATCAGGGATGGTCTCCTCGGCTCGTGTTCTCAGGGAGACGGTTCTGAAATGTATGGGACTTCCTCAGCGCTGTGTGGAAATTGCATTCTAATTAATCAATCGTGCTCTTTTTTCTTACAGTATTTCAGGCAGTCCACGTTCTTAGCTGTGAGATTAAATAGAAAAATCTAACATTTATATGCTGGTGTATGAAAGTATTCTTGGGTCATCCAGTAAGTGGTGATCTTCCATGGTCTGCAAGGTTGTTTGCTATTTCTCACTCACTAGTGCATTCTAGCTTCTTAATGTGCCAAACTGTTCATCAATGTTTTGGCTTTGCCTTTGATCAATTTATTTAGATTTCGTCACCTCATAATGGCCAGCTTTATTGGTACTGACACTTCTTTGGTCCTCATGTTGAGAGACAATATCAACAGACTTCAACTGCTAAATCCACACCTAAGCCAATTGTCCAATTACTTTTGGTCCCTCAAAATGTGGAGGTATGAAAAGCACTGCAATTCCTACATGGTAGTTTGATATGAATGTAAATACCTGTAAATTAATGCTGACAGTGCACTTCACAGAGCCAAAACAACAAAACCAGTATCACTGTCCAAATACTTACGGACCACACTATATTTATTTATCTATTTGTTTTTGGTGGGCACACAAAAACATATTTAAGCATATTTAAACATATTTAAAATATTTAACATATTGGCACTTGTCAATGACACCTCTTAGCACCCTGTGTGAGGAAATTGGCTGGAGTTACGCTTGTGCCACCAACAAACATCTGTGACATCGCCTGCAGTTCACCTCTGGCCCAGTTCGTTTGACGCATTATTCCCTGTGTCTATTCCTGTCCCCATCGTCATGGCAGCCATGCACAGATCACAGATCACACAGGTATGTGACCTTTCTCTCTCTCTGCATGCTACAGAGATACGGTGGCATGTTGCCTGAATGCTGAGATCAAGTCAAACACGCATAGTGTGGATATCGGAAAAATACCAGTACTGCGTACCCAGAACCAATTTCATTAAGCCTGAATAAAAGAGCAAAAACTGAATCAATGAATATATGAACAAAACAGCTACAGAAGTCTGTGTAGTGCAGTGTAGTTTGACTGCGGTGTTAGGACTGTAGTTGATCATAGGGACCCCTGTGTCCATGAGTGGGTCTCTAAGGGCAAGTACAGTATGTGTGTGTTATTTCTATAGCCAGCACTGTAAAATGGGTGTCTGCTTGATAAGCTGATGTCTAAGTGCTTCTGTGCTTGTTACCGTAGGCATGCACAATCTAACATATACGATATCATAGCAGTCACATTTAAGTAAAACTGTAGTGCAAACATTTTTATTGCTGTTAATTTTTTATTTGTTAAATGAGGTAGTTGAACTGAAGTGTATGCACCAAAGTCTGGCCACCAGAGGGTGCCCTTTTTCACGAGCAGACGAGCTAAGTGCAATAATTCTTTTCATTCACCTTGATTGTCACTCTGGTTATGTACTATCCTAAATACAGCAGAGTCCTTAAATAACAGTATAAGTATACCTGCCTTCTTTTTGTTATCTTCTCATAATCCATAAAAACTTGTAAACATTGCTACAATGAGATTACATTAAGTTCCATACGGTTTAGTTATTATTGCATAATAAGTGTTCCTAGGAATCATACCAGTGTCATAAGGACTAACAATGTTATTCAATAACTTGGTAATTGAGATTAAGTCTAAAAACAATTCAATGAAATCTACTTTGATATAGGCATTTTGTGTAAAACAAGATTCTGCGTTCATGACAAGAACACGAGAGGGGATTATTTGTACACTGTACAGTACATCAAAACATCAGAAGTGATGATTGGTAAAGTTTGTCTTTGATTGACACATTACATTGCTCCTCTGCTCCCCCTTCAGGTCAGTTCAACTCACTGCGGCCGCCTTGCTTCCTCCCGGAATTTATACCCAGGAACCTGAGAATGCTGTCAGAGGCCAGCGTCACGTCGGGAATTTATGGTAAAATGCCACGTTCCAAATACATCATCTCAAGTCTCTTTATGTGGGTAGAGGTGATGCATTCAAAATACTGTACATGCAAGTACACTGTGTACACGGCAAAAAAGCTCTTGTCTTCTTCAGTAACTCTACCAGAACTCCCATCAATCAATCAGCACCCCACATATAAAGCTGATGATGGTCCTCAGGAGGATTAAAATACATTGTGCTCTTTTCTGCTTGAGAATCCATAAGCACTGACCAGATATACATTTCTCGTCTTTCCACTGCTGTACTCTCATGCCTTGTGTTATGCTTCACACAACTGTTACACTGTAATTCCATCTGTACCCATGAGTGGTTTTACTATACTAAAGAATAAGAAGCAGCCAGCATCAAACTAATTTTACTTTTACGGTCTATGTCATTTTGTCACTTTCAGAAGGGGAGTCACAATCTGTAAATGGCCTTGTTGGTTTGTAGTTTGTGTGTGTGTGTGTGTGTGTGGGTGGTTGTTGGTGTGTGTGTATGTGTCTGTGCGTGTGTGTGTGCATGTGTGTGTGTTTATGAATGTGTGTGCGTGTGATGTGTATGTACCTGTATGTGCGTGTATGTGTGTGTCTGTGTATACGTATGTGTATACGTATGTGTATGTGTATGTGTATGTGTATGTGTATGTGCGTGTGCGTGTGTGGGTGTGTATGTGTGCGAGTGTGCATATGTGTGTATGTTTGTGTATGTGGGTGTTTTGTGTTAGAATGTGTGTGTGTGTGTGCATGTGTGTGTGCAAGTGTGTGTGTGTCTCTGTGTGTGTGCGTGTTTGCATGTTTGTGAGTATGTGTGTGTGTGTGTCTATGTGTGTGTGTGTGTGTGTGCATGTATGTGTGTGTGTGGGTGTGTGTGCCTATGTGTGTGTGTGTGTGTGAGCATGTTTGTGAGTGTGTGTGTGTGTGTGTGTGGGTGCGCCTGTGTGTGTGTGTGTGTGTGTGTGAGCATGTTTGTGAGGGTGTGTGTGTGTGCATGTATGTGTGTGTGTGTGTGTGCCTGTGTGTGTGTGTGTGTGTGCGCCTGTGTGTGTGTGTCTGTGTGTGAGCATGTTTGTGTGTGTATCTATGTGTGTGTGTGTGTGCATGTGTGTGTGTGTGTGTGTGCGCCTGTGTGTGTGTGTCTGTGTGTGAGCATGTTTGTGAGTGTGTGTGTGTGTGTGTGTGTGTGAGCATGTTTGTGAGTGTGTGCGTGAGCATGTTTGTGAGTGTGTGTGTGTGTGTGTGAGCATGTTTGTGAGTGTGTGTGTGTGTGTGTGAGCATGTTTGTGAGTGTGTGTGTGTGTGTGTGTGTGAGCATGTTTGTGAGTGTGTGTGTGTGTGTGTGTGTGAGCATGTTTGTGAGTGTGTGTGTGTGTGTGTGTGTGTGTGTGTGTGAGCATGTTTGTGTGTGTGTGTGTGTGTGAGCATGTTTGTGAGTGTGTGTGTGTGTGTGTGAGCATGTTTATGAGTGTGTGTGTGTGTGTGTGTGTGTGTGTGAGCATGTTTGTGAGTGTGTGTGTGTGTGTGTGTGAGCATGTTTGTGAGTGTGTGTGTGTGTGTGTGAGCATGTTTATGAGTGTGTGTGTGTGTGTGTGTGTGTGTGTGTGTGAGCATGTTTGTGAGTGTGTGTGTGTGTGTGTGTGTGAGCATGTTTATGAGTGTGTGTGTGTGTGTGTGTGTGTGTGTGTGTGAGCATGTTTGTGAGTGTGTGTGTGTGCCCTCCATGCTGACAGGCTGAGGTTCAGACAGACGGCTCCCCTCACATGCTGGCTGCTCCACGTGCCCGTTGCTCAACCCTGGGAGCTCCGGCGCGAATGGATTAGGCCTGAGCTCTGCGCCGTTTCCCTTCCCTCTGGCAGGGGATGCGTGCTATAACTGCTGTTCCATGCCTTTTGTCCACTATAAAATTTCACAACGCAGATCTTCACGGCCAGGAATCTTGTGTCGTTTTCCCTGTCTCCCTGTGCCAAGCGTCTAAACCCGCCGATTAGCCCTGCCTCCAGACCGGGGAATTTTTCATGGTAATGGGGGGGGGGGGGGTTTGGCACCAAGGATGTGGAGAGCTTTGCACTACATCAGGAAGGTAGGGTGGGGATGCTATAGCCACAGAAAGCACCCACCACCCCTCCATCCAAAGCCAAGGGTTCAATAGATGTTTACTCCTGATTGTCCTGTTATTTTGTTTTATGGCAATACTGTATAATACAATACAATTATACTAAGCAATAGTTTTGAGTGACCCATGTACTGACAGCCATTTTTTTCAAAATGGCTACATGGACGCATAAAGGACTTAACTTTGGAAGCTACAGTAGTGCTGGCAGCTAGCCTACTGGTATGTAGTGAGAGGGTATAATAAGTGGGGGCTTGATTCAGTGTATGAACATGAATCAGTATACTGAATTTGATTACCTTTCACTTCTTACCTTTGACAAAACATTGATACAGAGTGTTTAGCTATGCTATGCCCCTTTAATAAAAAATTATCTTTCAATATAGAATGGAAATATTCATCCCAGGTCCAAAGAATGTAAGATAGATCTGCATGCTTTTCTACTGATGGTTGTGATGGGGGATTAAGAACTTTGACGTGTATACCGACAAAACATGGCTATTTGAATACAGTGAGCTTATCATTAGGGGAACTTAAAGCTAAGTAGAGTAACCGTTCCATTTGCCAGTACTGTTAAGTACATAATATACAGTGTCCACTTATTAGGTACGCCACTAGTAGTGTGTTGGAGCCAACCCCTTTTGCCTCCAGAACAGCCCAAATTCTTTGCAGCATAAATTCAGCAATGTGGTGGAAACATTACTTAGGAATTCTGGTCCATGCTGACTTTATGCAGTTCCTGCCAATTATTCAGCCACTCATCTCAATGGTGCTCAATTTGATTGAGATATCTGGACTGTGCAGCCAATGTAGTACACCAAAATCACCTTCATATTTGTGGAATTGGTTAGACACGGTGCATAGTTTTACAGCGATATAGCCAATTTCTGTGGTGAAAGCCTTGTATACAATATTTTCTGGAAACGCAAACGCTCATTGGATGTTTTACACACATCTGAATATTCATTTTGCTATGCTATTTAAGTTTTATTGCCTTGTTTTGCAAATAAGAGGCTGATCTAAACTTCTGTTCTCGGTAGCAATCTTTTTAACGATCTGACATTGCCATTTTGCGGTTTTATTACATTGCAGTTCATATTATTATAGAAATACGAATGCAACAATAATTTGGGATGTCGACGGCTCAACCACAAGGGGACAGCGTTTATAGGGAAATCAAGATTTGTCTGACCAGGTGATGTTTTTTCCAGTCTTCAGTCATCCAGTTCTGATAATCACATGCTCACTGTGGCCTCATCTCAGTGGTACCCGGTGTGGTCTTCTGCTGCTATAGCCGATCCATCCTGGTTTGTGCATTGTCCATTCAGAGATGCCATTCTGCACTGTTGGAAGCTGTTGTTATTTGTGAGTTTGTGGCCTTTCTATTAGCTCAAGAAACCTCTCTCTTTAACATAGAATTTCCCCCCACAAAATTGCCACTTACTGAATGTTTTTTTGTTTATTGCTTCATTCTCTATAAACTCTAGAGAGTGTCTATTATAAAATCAAACTACTGCATTTACATGTTTTTGTTATATATATATATATATATATATATATATATATATATATATATATATATATATATATATAAATATCTATATATATATATATATATATATATATATATATATATATATATATATATATATATATATAATCAAAGTATGTAAACACAGTAGTTTTATTTTATAGTAGTATCATTTTCGAATTGTTCACTGATTAATTAAATGCCTAAATTGCCATTTTATGATACTAAGTAGTTTGGTAATAATGGATAAATTGCAATATGTGTGAACAATGGATAACTTGTAATAATCAGTTTCTGATTATAACAATTTACCCAATAATTCTGATTATTATATTCCTCAGCTATTTGCATATACATGTTCATTAGGGCAAAGCAGCTCCTGATACTGAACAATGCTATTTATTAATACAGGTACATTTGGAAAGAATCAAAGGCATTTCATATAAAGTTTGTGCATGCACTGTGTAAATATCAGAGGGACTTTGAAAGGGCCTTTCATGGTTTATGTTTCGTGTTAATTCTCTGCAGCTGTTATTAACTGTAAAGAGTAAAAGAAAGGGGGTGCAGGGGCCGGCTGGCGCGCCTGGCCTGGTCACTGCAGGCCTCTCTCCACTCCTAATCCCCCAGCGCTGGCCCTGATCCCGCCGGCACGGCCAGACTCCAGGTGGCAGAAACCGATCCGCCACGACCTGCGGGAGAGTTCATACGGACAGGCCTCTGCCAGGACCACAGACCTCTCCTCTACACTGGCCCCACTATGTACCAGGACCACTAACCTCTCCTCTACACTGGCCCCACTATGTACCAGGACCACTAACCTCTCCTCTACACTGGCCCCACTATGTACCAGGACCACAGACCTCTCCTCTATACTGGCCCCACTATGTACCAGGACCACAGACCTCTCCTCTACACTGGCCCCACTATGTACCAGGACCACTAACCTCTCCTCTACACTGGCCCCACTATGTACCAGGACCACTAACCTCTCCTCTACACTGGCCCCACTATGTACCAGGACCACTAACCTCTCCTCTACACTGGCCTCACTATGTACCAGGACCACTAACCTCTCCTCTACACTGGCCCCACTATGTACCAGGACCACTAACCTCTCCTCTACACTGGCCCCACTATGTACCAGGACCACTAACCTCTCCTCTACACTGGCCCCACTATGTACCAGGACCACTAACCTCTCCTCTACACTGGCCCCACTATGTACCAGGACCACTAACCTCTCCTCTACACTGGCCTCACTATGTACCAGGACCACTAACCTCTCCCCTACACTGGCCCCACTATGTACCAGGACCACAGACCTCTCCCCTACACTGGCCCCACTATGTACCAGGACCACAAACCTCTCCTCTACACTGGCCCCACTGTCTACCAGGACCACAAACCTCTCCCCTACACTGGCCCCACTATGTACCAGGACCACAGACCTCTCCCCTACACTGGCCCCACTATGTACCAGGACCACAAACCTCTCCTCTACACTGGCCCCACTATGTATCAGGACCACTAACCTCTCCTCTACACTGGCCCCACTATGTACCAGGACCACAGACCTCTCCCCTACACTGGCCCCACTATGTACCAGGACCACAAACCTCTCCTCTACACTGGCCCCACTGTCTACCAGGACCACAAACCTCTCCCCTACACTGGCCCCACTATGTACCAGGACCACAAACCTCTCCTCTACACTGGCCCCACTATGTACCAGGACCACAAACCTCTCCTCTACACTGGCCCCACTGTGTACCAGGACCACTAACCTCTCCTCTACACTGGCCCCACTGTGTACCAGGACCACTAACCACTGCTCACCACTTCCTTACATCTCCTCTACATTGTCATATTTACATTGCTGTAAGTTCATTGGAGCAAGCACAACAGATTCTTTTTTAATTAATTAATTTATTTACTCTTATTAGCAGAACAGGTTCTGGCTGACTATGGTCAGAATTAAATTGTCATGGTGACATTACGGAACACATACACATACAAAAGAAAGGAAAACTGATAACAAAATCATATCTAAAGCACCAATGTCAGCTAAGATTTATGAAGGCACAGACATGAGTATTACAAAACACAAACAGTAATATTTTGAATTGTGTTTAATATTTTCTTTACATGTAGAGCGACAATTTCTCGAATAATAATGGCCCAGACAGAGATTAAGCTTGGACCCAGAGTATTCTTTGGAGAATCTCCATTCAAAATTTAATTTAGTCTAGGTCTAGACTTGATCTGTGCCCAATGTCACTTAAAATAAGAGACAAATGAAAGGCGATTTTTAGGATCTGTACTGGTGTCTTCATCCTAGACCCATATATTTTCGACTGTATATTAAATCACATTACCACTTGCATTGTATAATGCACTGTATATCCCAGTTAGACAGTAGGTCCTAAGAGCACCTGTACTGGCTGGCTCGCTCCAGCACGAGGGGCCAAAGATGACTTAATCCACCCGACCCGCGGCTAACAAAAGGCTCTCTATTGTGATGAAACGCCACTCATCTATCAGGGGGCCACACTGCTGACACGCTGCCTCCACTTGGCGGTAATCCTTCACTGCCATGCCGCTCGACTTAGACAACGCACGCAACCCCGCTCACGCGTGCCCCCCCTCCTGCCCGGCCCCGCCCGCCACGGGGAGCAGAGGGGACTTGCGGTTTTTTCGGGCACCTTGTTTTTTCATTTGCCTGAGGACATTTGTTCTTGCAGCTGAACATGTGCACGGCAGTTCCCCCATGTTCCAGAGGCTGGACAGCTGCAGGGGCAAATTACACTAAAGCCATTGCTCTGGGGCTTAGGGCCTTACAGTGAAGTGTGTGTGTGCAAGTGTGGGCAGGGGGTTCGCCGCCCCCCCCCCCCCTCACAATCCCCAGGGGGGCTCACGTTAACCCTGTGCAGCCAGGGGTCCCAATGAGCTTCATGGGGGGCTTTCAGCGAGAGTAGCACTAAAAAGTACTTCGCTTTTCCTTAAAAACACACACGCATTGTCCGAACATTGTTCCCAATACAGGTCCCAATAAGTTTCCCCTTAGATTGTGTGTCATATGCAGTACACTATTACAATTAAATAAGCTTCCAGTATGAAAACATTTGCAGAGAAGATTACTATCCTGGGCATTGCAGAGTGGATCAAATGCCCATTTTAGAAAATTGTTGTTGTCCTAAAAATGCGTAATGAAAAGGGATTTTGTCACATAATATGCATCTCTTATACTCTGGATGTGATGCACTATAGATATTAATTATTTATGACATAAATAATTATTCTACACATTCATGTATTGATGCGATGACATTTTCTTTAATCATGATTATGGTTACACTTTATAATAAGGTTACATGAATTGGCATTAACTAAGTTAACTACTGAGAAGCTAATCTGTATAATGTCAATCTGTTGATGTATTTGTACATCAATAATTCATGTTAAGAACTACATTTGTTAAAAAAACAGTTGATGTATCTGTTAATGGTTAATGAAGTATGTATATTTTATCCTATGGATATTTTAACTATTAATGTAACTAATACATTAGTTAGTAGTTAACAAATATATTAATGAAGAGAATTCAATGTTAATTTAATGTTATTTAATTAATGAATAACAATTACATTCGTTTTTGAACCAATTCATGAACCTTATTGTAAAGTGTTACCTAAACATTCAAGGGGCCAGATTTGTTCTCCTGGAAGTGAAAGGGTTAATGGAAGCCTCTCTAGACAGGAAGCTTTGAAGTGTCATCTTTCAACACCAGCAGCTCGTCCAACGGAAACTGAGGATTTGCTTTGGTAAAAAAAAATGAATGTGAATCATTTTGTGACAAAAATGCATTTATTTCAACAGGAAGAAGGTTAAAACCCAGAAAATTGTGGAGACAATGTTAAACTGTGTAGCCGAGCAGGGATTTTCCGACTCACTGAGATGCTCTTGAGCACATTAATAACCCCTCGATCTGCAGATCCACAAACCTTGCCAACTTGGAATGTTTTATTAATAGCTTTCTTAAATCTTTCTTAAATGCAGAGTTAACTGCCTCTAGGGAAGTTATTCTGTTCTACCTGATGACTCTCAGTTTAATACAACTGGAGAGTGAGAGAAGGTCACAGCATAGAATGTCAAGCATTGTTGGCTAGGTTTGCTTTAACACGGTGCACTACATCATTAATCAAACTTTGACCTTTCTGTGACCATTACACTTAAACTGTCTATTTTGTGGTTTCAGGTTGGAAAAAGCCTGTCATTCTGCTGTTTGGACTCTACTCCCTCTGGCTATGCCAGCTTAACCATCTTGAAAACTGAGCTGGTCAAGCTGGTCATAAGCTGGTCTAGCTGGGTATGAGCTGGACAACCAGCATTACCAAGCTGGTTATAAAGCTGGTCTAGCTGGGTATGAACTGGACAACCAGCATGACCAAGCTGGTTACAAAGCTGGTCTAGCTGGGTATGAGCTGGTCAACCAGCTAGTGCTGGTGCTGTAGCTTGTCTGACCAGCTGCCAGCTGTTTCAAAACATAGCGTGAGCTGTCAAGCTGAGAGCTAGTCTGAACTGGTCAACCAGATAAACTATGTTGAGTTTGGAGCTGGTTTGAACTGTTTGACCAGCTATCAGCTATTTTATATAGCAGGGCTGGTGGCCCATTACCCTCTGATTGGGAAAATACAACATGGGATCATAGAAATTAGACATTCACGACTAATATCCCTACTGTATGATATGGTACAGTAGATATACATAGGTCCCAGTAATAACACCTACAATGTTTTGGTTGCAGGACATTTTCTTAAAATGCACCTACATGGGGCCGCTGAGTGGCTCATGTGGTTAAGGCGCCTTTGTTGTTCTAGCACATGAATTCGATCCACACAGCTGTTGGGCCCTTGAGCAAGGCCCTTAACCCTGCATTGCTCCAGGGGAGGATTGTCTCCTGCTTAGTCTAATGAACTGTACGTCGCTATGGATAAGAGCGTCTGCCAAATGCCAATAATGTAATGTAATGTAATGAATGAACCCAGCGGTCTGGTATTAAAGCCGGACCATGCCCATGCTGTGAAGGGCAAAGCGTAATTAGTGGTACTGTCACCCACGGTTAGAGAAAGTTCAGTCATCAGGGATCCACAGCTCAGATTAGTTGGTTATGAAGCGTCTCCGTCAAACCCATCTCTGTGAAAGCCCAACCTGTGAGCTGCAGAGTGTGATACTGTGTGCCTTCGAGGAAAGTACATGTCTGTTTGCGCTCTCCTGAATCTATAGCTAGGAATGAGCACAAAATTGGACATTCCTATTCAAAGAAAGCAAAGGGGGGAAAACTGAAAAATGTAACACAACAATATAAAGAAGTCTAGCTGCAATGAAACTATTTTCTATAAAGGGAATTACCAATAGTTAATTTTGTAGTAGCAAAGTCAAGTGGCTCCGGCCAAATATTGAATTAATTCTTCAAAATGTTATGGTTATATTTATTTTATTTTTTATGGAAATATTTTTGTGTTTACTTCGCATGATTTTATTTTATATTGAATATATATTCATTCTGGTGAGGATGAAACAGAATGTAAAATATTCAGAGTGCACAAAAAACATGATGTTAAAATGGATGAGTCAAAGGGGGATTTTACAATGAAATGCGATCGTTTCTGGTTTTTGTCCTTTGGGCTGCGTGAGCCTCTCTGAGTAAGTTTAAAAGAATCCAGTTCATCATCCATTGTAAAAAAAAAGAAAAGCAAAGGCCAGTAGTAGCATTAGGTTAACAGATCCACACCATGTGTTCTGTGGTCTGCACACCCGCTACCACCAAGGTACCATGACATCATATTTACAAGGACTCCAGGAGAAGGTCATGTATTTTTGGGGTGTTTTTCTGCATTGGAGTGCCACGTTTGGTCCACACTCATGCAATTCACAAAGAGTGCAAAAAACTCTATGCTTTATACCAGACAAATCTAAAAGACAACTTTTTACACCTAATTGTGTATGACCAATTTAACTGAGTTGACTGAGAATATGGTGGGATGTCTGTTACCAATAAACCTCCAGTTAAGGCAGAATTTAAAGAACAACAGTTTTAAAAGGCTGTAAAAATGACACTTGACCACAGTTTAAGCAGATGGGGACCCTAAACTAACCCACTTTATTTTTTCAAAGAGAAAAGAAAGCTTGTGACAAAGGCATTTCAGGGTAAGGCCTTCAATGATATGTGCATCTGTATTGAAAAAACATATGTGAAGAGAGGTAACAGTGCCCCCCCAAGAGTCCTGCCAGTGCCACTAAGGGGAGGTTTCACTGTATGTTTTATTTACATGGCAAGTGGCAGGGCCCTTGATGACACGTGGCTGGATTTACTAGCGCCCACACAGGCAGCCTGTGCTGCCATGTTTATCTGTACATCCTCTTTGTTTTCACCTGTTGATACAATTCTGGGCAACCCAGATAGGCTAATCGCAGACCAATCACAGAACTGCACATCACTGCAATTCCTAACACAGGCCAATCATCATATCAGTTAGTCTGTGTGATTGCTAACACTAGCTAACTCTAAGCTAACTCTAATCCAGGTGTAACTGTAAAACATTAGCGCTAACTTGGTGCTAACTGGATTTCACTATTGGCAAATTCAGATCTGTCCAACACCTGGAATGCTAGTGTATCTGTGGTGCAGTTGAAAATACCTCATAATAGATTATGAGGTCCCCTGCAATATGGCAGGAGAGACTGTTGAAGTAGGAGGCAAACCAGTTGAGACCCATGCTAAAGATCACCATGGTAGCCAGCAGGAGGAGGTGGTCAACAGTGTCATATGCTGTTCAGAGGTCCAGGAGGGCTAGAATGGAGGAGAGAGAAACTGTGGGGCTACTGACTGAGAAATATTAATACATCAAACATGTACTTACATTAGTGTGCAAAAATGTGGGCACCCCTGGTCAAAAAGCCTTTCACAATTAATATCAACTGTAAGTGAGCAGAAGCAAACCTGACCTCTAAATGGTATACATTTACACAGGGCACATTTCTTCAAATTTTTATTTCCCTTTTTTACAGTTTCAAAATGATTAAAAAAAGAGGAAAAAGGCCCTGTCAGTTAGTACTTTGTAACTCAAAGTATAACAGCTGGTAAATGCTTCCTGTAGCCAGCTAAGAGTCTTTCAATTATTTTTCCCCATTCTTCCTGCCAGCACCTCAAGCTCAGAAATATTCTCTGGCCTCCTTGCATGTACGATATGTTTGTGATCGCTCTGCAGATTTTCAATAATATTCAAGTATGGGGACTGTGGTGGCCATTCCAAAACATTTATCCGTCTTTCCTGGAGGTACTTCATGGGTGATTTTGAGGTATGCATTGGATCATTGTCTTGCTGGAATATCCAACCTCTCTTCAACTTCAATGTCTGGACTGACCTTTGAACATTAGCCTCTAGAATTTCTTAATATTTGGTGGGATCCATTCTTCCTTCCACTAGCACCATATATCCTGTGCCCCCAGCTGCCACACAACCCATAGCATAATGAATCCACCCAATGCTTCATAATAAATGGCAAGGTGTTTCTCCAAACATACCTTCTTTGGTGGTGGCCAAAAAGTTACATTTTAGTTTCATCAGTCCAAAGCACATTGTTCTCATTGTTTTCTTTTGCATACTTTCATTTATCTTCCATTGTCTAAGAATGTTTCTGACAGTGGAAATAGGTAGTTTGAAACATTGAGAGAGTTTTTGTAGCCTTCTCCTTCTTGGTGGAAATAAACCATTTTCATTCTGAAATCATTGGACAACTGTTTAGAGCAGGGGTGCAGAGCAAGGGCCGATCTGCTTCAAGATTTGCCAACCTCTGCACTTAATGATTTAATTAGCTAAATAATGTCTTGATCAGACATTTGTACATGCACCAGCAGACATACAGCTGCAGACTGTAAGTGTGTCCAAAAGATTTTACCTTGCTCACATACAGGAATGAACCAACATTTCTACAATAAATGTAGGTAATTGGTTGCAATAAAAACCATCTCACAGACTAGCCCTCTCGAACTGGAGTTGTGCACCCCTGGTTTAGAGGAACCCATGGTTGTTTACATCAGATAGAACTTGGATTAGGTAATCAATTCCCTCATGCTGACAACTGATTCCAATTGTCTGCCACGTGTGGTTTTATTGCCTATGAAGTTCAGCTGCGTGTCTTTCTATTTAAGTCCTGTTTCTCATTCAATCGGCGCTTGTTTGTTTCATTCCCCAAGACACGTTATTTTTATTTTTCATTTCTGCATGATGTGAGGTGTGTCTGACATGTCCCAGCTACCTGTTGTGTCAGGGTTTATAGGAGCTGAACACGCAGCGATTCTTCGGCACTTTAGGGCAGTGGGGACAGTCCTTCCCCTTCACCTTTTATATTGTGCATAAGTGTTAGACACCCTACAGTTGGAGGACGGGCTTCCTCTGGGAAGTGAGACCCAGTCAGATTCTTCCCTCTGTTTAGGCCAAGTGTTAGGGCTTGAGTTTTGTCACACCCTTTGCTGTATACTTGCTCTCATGCTGTGTGTCCGCCTAGTTTATAGTTCGCCTCGATTTAACAGTTATCTTTGTCAAGTTAGGAGCTGTTGGCTGAGTTGAAGGTGGATGGTTGAAGTGCTAATGCCCACTTGTAATTAAAGAGGCCGGCTTAGACTTTCTATAACTCGGAGCAAGTGTAAGGGAGAAGACGATGTTCACCCTATCCGTATGTGGAAATTAGTCTTGGTTTTATGGTGTGTCTGTTTCCCGTAGTGTGCGGTTCCCCAGTTTGTCAGTCGCCTGGCATTTACTTTAGCATAGTGAGGTGTTTCTTTTTATCACTTTCTAAATGCATTATTTTCGTGATTGTAATCGTCTATGTCTGTCATATACAGTACTAAGTCTCAATTCACCCCGGTCAGAGGTAACATCCGTATTAGAGAGACACATGCACACCCCCCATATTATACTAAGGATATATATGCGAGGTTGGTTCTGTGGACAGAAACGCCTTGTTGATGAGAGAGACCAACAGAGAATGGCCAGACTGGTTTGAGCTGGGAGAAAGGCTACAGTCACTCAGATAACCACTCTGTACAATAGTGGTGAGCAGAGAAGCACCTCAGTTGAAACCTGAGGTGGATGGGCTACAGCAGCAGAAGTCCACATCGGTTTCCACTTCTGTCGGCCAAGAACAGAAAGCTGAGGCTGCAGTGGGCACAGGATCACCAAAACTAGACAGTTGAAGACTGGAAAAAACGTAGCCTGGTCTGATGAATTTGATTGAAAAGGCATACAGATGGTATGGCTAGAATTTGGTGTTCCTATGTGTGCACTAGTAAAGCCACTGTAACACAGAGCAGCAGCTCAAGTTGGGTGGATTAAAATAAATGCATGCCATCAGATTTTCAGTGCCAAATTTTAACTCACCTCCTACTGTGCCACCCAACCCATATTGACACAGACGGCATTACTGTTGCCATTACCCCACATTGCCAAACTGGGAGAAGGCAAAAACGTTACATTTGTACTGGATGAAATGAGCAATTCTGTAAAGTCCAGGAGCATTCTCCCCACCATTGTCACCAAAATAGAGTCATGGGTAATGGCTGACACAGGCCAATCATAGTAACAGCAAGTCTGTTTGATTAGGGACATAGACAAATCACAGGGCAGTAAGTATTACTCTTGGTTTGGGTGGCCGCTTTAAGACATGAATAATGAATAATGTTTGCCACTGACAATTTAATAAATAACAAACCCTGGTGACGTATTGCGTGTTGTGTAGGATAATGTGATTCTACAAAAACTATGCACATTAGAAACTGTAGGCATTATTATGATTTTCAATGCCTTGAAGGACCAGCTGGCATTTTTCATTTCTTGAATTCTTCTACGCACCTTGCCTAATAAAGGTAGCTGAAAGCAGATGTATTGGCAGTGGAAGAATAGAGCAGAACGTGATGAGGTAACACCTCGGTAGCGTAGCGTAACATGAAAGATGCCTGAGAACTGCAGGGAGGGATGAATGCGGTCCGCATGTGGAAAAGCGCAGTAATCACCGTGGCCCTGATGAAAGGACGCAGTGCAGGTGGCTGCCACTTTAAACCGGGGGGGGGGGGAGGGGGGATCTTTCGAGCGTGCTCGATTCCATTAAGGCATACCGCAAATTCTGCTGTGCAGGACAGCACTGGGGCCTTCTAATGTTACAGTGTTGAGATGTGATTTACAAGCGCAGTCCTCAGTAGACCTCGCAGTACCCCCCCCCACCTCCCTACCCTGACATCTGTCCTATTAGGGACGAGCAAGGAGCCCCTTTCAAAGACGGCCACCGGTCGCCATTCCATGGGGAAGCCAAACATTTCACAACAACCAACCCCACCGGAGAATGAAAACCCCAGCAGCAGCTGTGGGGCCCCCAAAAATGGGAGGCATACCTGGGCATACATTCAGCTCATTCACAAAGTATACACCCTAAATCCAGGAGGGTCCCTGAAGAGGTCCCGGCACACCCTGGTGAAAAGCAAGGCCTCCTCATCCTCCCCTGTGAATCACTTTAAAAGGAAAAGACCGCTGTTCCATCATAGAGATTTTCTAAGGAAACATTTATTGAAAAAAGCAAAATGTACATTATTATGGTACACATTAAATTATTTGCCAAAATGCAACTGAAACTATGAGCATTTTTAAACAATGTAGGATATTACAATGCTGAGCATGAATGAAATTAAAATGTCTTTAATAAATGTTTTACATTTATCACAGTTGAATTTATTATACAGTTGTTGGTGGCCAGGCACATGTTAAATGCTAATCCTACACTAGTTTTAAGTGTGGGGATTTCCAATTTAGATGACAATTAATACATATTAATACAGTTTATGCTGCCATGGTATATTCCAATTGTCCTTTTGACCATGTTATTGAATACATCTCAGATAAATTGCATGTGGAAATCATACATTAATTTTTAGAAATGGTCAAGTGCTGAAACTGAGGTGGATTCATTTGTGTTGAATAAAACCAACAGAAAATCTCAAGCTCTACTGAATGTGTGAGATTATATAAATAAAGTGCTAAAATGATTTCATTTGTAACATATTTTACTGGGAGTGGAAATATAGACCATGTGAAACAATGAATTATACACGCATCATTTCTACAAAGCAAAATATCTGTTAATACAATTTGTAAAATACTCAATATTTAACAAAAACAAAAGTCAGAAAATTTACTTATGTACAAAACAGGAGACAAATTATATATTTGACACATTTTGGCTAATGTATTTTTGTGCCAAGATTCTATAAAATTCATATCAAAATAAATACAGTCCAATAGAGCCATGCTATGTACGTACAATAGAAAGAACCTGCTATACTGTAACTCTAAGTCTCAGGTGGATGATTTTATAGTTGAATGAGAACAGTTTATGGGCTGCTTGTCAGGTCTTTACATGCCAGGAAACATTGTATCATGAGCAGGTTCTTTTTGGTACTGAACATGTTGGTGACCGCCTGATGTTCTCACAGAACAGCGAAAGGAACCATGAAAAGCCTTGAACTAAATTTGCTCTGTGGCACATATAAACTCTTTACAGATGAAAACAGATTTTTGTCAGTAATTCATAGAACAAAGTACAAGCATTATCCGTCAGTGCCCATGTCTGTAGATCAGTAGATTTGATATTGATATTGATGGCTTCCCTACAGCATGTATACCCAGCCTTTCAGCACATACTAATCGATTAAAGTAACTGGTTGCAGTAAAAAATACTGCAACCAGTGTTTTGTGTTTGTTGGTAAATGTGATATTGTAAATGTGTCATCTGTGTGCCATACCCCTAAATCTTTCTGTAAACACCCCAATATCCTGACCCACCTCAAGGATGTGATTTGCCTCAGCTGTGGAACTTACACTTTAAAATGTAAACTTGGGTGGGAATAACATGCAGCATATTAATAACAAAATCATTGGAAATGAAACCAGATATATTGTACAGAAACAGCAGCACTGGACACTGGAATAGATTATACGCACTGAGGAGCTTGTGGTTATTTGTTTTGTGAATGTGTGAATATTGTGCTAGTCTAAATGATGAGTATTATGGTGACATCTCTCAATGTCAGATTAATATTAGATAGAAAAGATTGGCAGGTGCTGTGTTTTTTTTTTTTTTTTTTAAACCAAACCCTCCTGTGTATGACCCCCTCCCTCCCTGGTGTGACTGCAGTTACGGGGCACAGTGTAGGGACCCCCCTCTCCCTGTGAGGGGGGCATGGCCGCGGCCCTAAGCCCACTGGCAGGAGCAGTCAGTGGGCTCCTGGATGGAGTAGTTGACCCAGGTGGAGTTGCCGGTGCAGTAGAGCTGCACGGAACGCCGCTGCAGACCCAGGTCACGGCAGCACTTACAGAAACGCGCGTACGTGTTCATGTTGTAGTTGTATATGCTGGCTGATGGACACTTCCCATCGCAGGACACAATGTTCACCTGGGATAAAAGAGACAACTCAGGCCTATCGGACAATAAACTACAGTAAACTGGGATAAAAGGACACATCCTATTTTGAACTGGGATAAAAAGACACACCCTACAGTAAACTGGGATAAAAGCACACATCCTACAGTAAACTGGGATAAAAGGACACATCCTACACTAAACTGGGATAAAAGGACACATCCTACAGTAAACTGGGATAAAAGGACAAATCCTACAGTAAACTGGGATAAAAGGACACATCCTACAGTAAACTGGGATAAAAGGACACTTCCTACAGTAAACTGGGATAAAAAGGACACATCCTACAATAAACTGGGATAAAAGGACACATCCTACAGTAAACTGGGATAAAAGGACACTTCCTACAGTAAACTGGGATAAAATGGCACATCCTACACTAAACTGGGAAAAAAGGACATGCCCTACAGAAAACCAGAATAAGGGAACACTCTTACTGGTCTATTACTCCGACAATCATTTTTCCTGATCGTCATTCTGACTGTCACCTTCTGGCATGATTTTCCATCTTCTTTACCTTAGTTTAATAAAAACAGAAATTTACTCCCACATCATACACAGAAACAGGGATGTTTGAAAGTATGTTGAAAGATTTTTAATGTGTTCTCTGACAATCTCTGCTAATTCAGTTTCGTTTTCATTTGTGAGTCACTATGCTATGAACCTTGCAATGTAATTAACAAGGGTATACAAGTATGATACAGGTGATTTTATTGATAAATATTGCTTTCAAGGAATTTAACTTAAACAACCCCTGCAAAATAAATAAGCAAGGGCTGAAGTACAAATTAAACGCACTGTGAGCTTTTGATTTGAGGGAATTAAGTTGCATTTTAAGAAGGTTGATAGATTTGATTTGATCTCACCTGGGGAGTGTGAAGCTAGTGTTTATGGAAGTTATAACTCTCCAATTAAAAATATGAGTTAATATCAAGAGTTACAAGTTCATGTGAAATGGGAATATCTCAGAATGCAGTGCATTCCATTCAGAGGCCATACAGACATAAACATTAAAACATTATAAACAATACAAATGTATATGTAATTTAAATTATTCAAATGTTTTTCAAGGACCTATATATTAGATGCATGTATCTTTGTACATATGACATATTCATTATATGTTCAAATGTAAATGTAAATTATAATGAAACAAACAAGCAAAACAAATACAGTCTGTTCAGGACTCTTCTACTGTTTGTAAGAAAGGGTTAAGCATATCAAGTGGTGTAATTGTTTGGGTAATTTGGCATTGATTGTCATTGTTCATAATTTTGAAAGAAGAAAGAAAACTCCTTTTTGAAGTATAATGAAGCATGCATCATTGACATGCACAGGAAATGCATTTTAAAACAGTGAGTTACGCTACTTGTGCCACACCACCCAAAGACTTACTATGTCTCCCCTCTCATCTATGTGATTAGTCTCTAACAACTGAAGACAGGCACGATGACATGCAACACAGATCTACACAGATGCTCACTAAGTGGCCACTACCAACAGTACATTGTTGGCGATCAACAATGCACTGCCCACACAGTGCAAATGGGGTGAAGCTTTAGCTCTGTCACGCACATTATCAGCACAGATTGGAAGGAGGAAAAATGACGAAATGTATATGAAAAATATTTTTCAAAAAGGTTTTTGTGGTGTCCCGTGTCCTTTTTTTTTAAAGGGAGTACATTGTTGGAAATCAACAATGGTGCTGGCAAGCCTCTGTTTTTCTCTCCAGTAATTGGTACCTCTTTCACAGTTAGTGCTAACTGTGGGAGTCATTGGGCTAACAGGAAATGGAAACAGGGACAATCCAGAGCCTGGTGAGATTGGTACACGTTGGTCAGCTTGCAGATCCACACACAAAAAATTCAGATGGTTAAGCATTTACTTTTTATGCTTTTCAATAGTAACCAAGTAACAGTAGTAGCACACACATGCATGCACATACACACACACACATACACACTTGCACACAAACAAGCATACACACACTCACACAATATATCAGCATACAACAAAGGAGAAACCCAGTGAGAGGGATACATGTGATACCAATGGAGAATGTCTTCAATTTAACTAGGATGTATATTCTTAGGATAAGGTTCAGGCCTCCTGCTCTGCGTAGGACAAAGCAAGCATGAGTCTGTAATGAGAAGAGCTGCTGTGTGACCTGTAGAACTGTGTTTAGAGAGAGCCCAAAGGTTCTTTACATCACGAAGTGTCATGAATATACAGTGTGTATATTTTTTAAATTCTAGCTGAGGATGTGCATAGCAGCCAGGAGCCTCATATTTAAGGGTGCATAGAGAACTATAGTCATTGAGAACTAGTGAACCTCTGACCTCATTCTCCCACTGGGGAGACACATCATTGAGGAAAAGGTGAGCTACAGTATAGATAACTCATGCCGTTACATAGAGAATATGGCTACATATCCAAACACAGAAAAGGCCTGGCAGTAATATTTTGCCCAATTCTATTTCATATTTCCACTGCAAAGTTACAAATAAAGTTGAATGGAATTGTTATGCTGGATACTGATGGTAAT